>NC_053023.1:525149030-525167282 GCF_003073215.2 Triticum urartu
TCAGCCGCAAGATTGACGGTTGGCCTAAAGTTTTCAAGACGTGCTCATGTACCGGCTCAAGAATTGAGAATGATTCCAATTACTTGGCCGTTTGCGACTTGGGGGCTGGATATGGTTGGGCCTTTCAAAAGGTCCAAAGATAAGAAGACCCACCTCCTGGTGGCGGTTGACAAGTTTACAAAGTGGGTGGAGGCAGAACCTGTTAGCAAGTGTGATGCGGCCACGGCGGTTCAGTTCATCAAAAAAGTGATTTTCCGGTTTGGCTTTCCGCACAGTATCATCACAGATAATGGTACCAATTTGTCCAAGGGTGCCATGAAGGAGTTCTGCGAACGGGAGCACATCCGGCTTGACGTTTCATCAGTGGCACACCCACAGTCCAATGGTCAAGCAGAAAGGGCTAATCAAGAGATCTTGAGAGGCATCAAGCCCCGGCTCATGGTTCCTTTGCAGAGAACGCCGGGTTGTTGGGTAGAAGAATTACCATCTGTGTTATGGAGCATCAATACAACACCCAACAGATCAACAGGATACACACCGTTCTTCATGGTTTATGGAGCGGAGGCGGTTCTCCCAGTGATATCCGTCATGATTCACCTCGTGTGACGGCTTATGTTGAAGCGGACAACGAGACAGCACGGCAAGATGCTTTGGACCGGTTGGATGAAGAGCGTGACATAGCAGCCGCCCGATCGGCGATTTACCAACAGGATCTTCGTCGTTATCACAGTCGCCGAGTTAGAACCAGAACCTTTCAAGAGGGAGATTTGGTGCTTCGGCTCATCCAAGATTAGACTGATATGCATAAGCTATCCCCACCTTGGGAGGGGCCTTTCGTGGTCAGCAAGAATCTGCACAACGGGTCATACTATCTGATCGATATTCGAGAGCATAAAGACTCACGTACATCAGAGGAGGAGACCAACAGGCCGTGGAACATAGCTCATCTTCGGCCTTACTATACCTGAGCCATTGGCTCTACTTATGTACATATTACGACGATGTATATATTATGATTAAATATAATAAACCGGAACCTCAGCTAAAGCGGGGTATCTGTTATTTTACATCATGTGTGGTTACACGGAGTTGTTCTAAAGCGGCCTCCGGTTTACCCCTTGAGTTAGCTTTTCAAAAGCATCATGTTATATCACTTGGGGGTTTGGTCGTGTTCAAACCAATACCATACCTCTTGATAGGCGAGAGCCACCAGATCACTTGGGGACTTGGTCACGTCTGAACCAGTCATTGCCTCTTGATCGGCCTAAGGCCACAGAATCACTTGGGGGCTTGGTCGAACCCGACAACCATTGCCATGCCACTTGATCGGCATAAATGCCACGGTTTCATTTGGGGACCTGGCTGACTTGAACCATAGCTACACCTATCGGGAGCTTGGTCGTGTCGACCATGGTAACGCCATCTGATCAGCTCAAATAAGCCTCTTTTTGCAAACGGTTTTGTCATTGCCTTTGCTTCACACTTTTCTTTGAAAGATATTTCTTTCTTTTTATTGCGTTTTTAAACCGACAAAGTTTTAAGCCGGTTCAAACTGTCAATTGACGGAACACGGTCCATTTTAATCCGAAGACTATTTGCTCGGTTTGATTTTTTGTTAACATCCTATTACGGAGTAACACGGTGTTTATTATAACCCGGCACGGTTTACATGGTAAACCGGCATCATATATATACAGGAGCTGCTATCTCCTCCAACAGTGTGGGTTTATAAAACTCCGCTTCAAGATTGGCCAAGCCAACTTCACGTCCAACGATGGCAGGTATTATGTATCTCAAAATTTGGTCATATACTTAAAAATTTCGGATGTTTTGATTTCATGTATGCAGACATCATATTCCGCCTGACGGTACAACCGCGGTGGCACTTTAAGATTTTTATTGCAGAAAGTACTTTGGAAAGTTCATCACCCAAAGGAAGAGCAAGTTGCAGTAATTATGCACGAAGGCATATCAGCATCAAAAGTATCAGCTAGCCTATTACAAGGCAACACGGTGCCCACAATAAGATCATTGTTTTTCGCAAGGGAGAAGCAGTTTTAAACCGGCTTCCGGTTCAAGCTTGGTCACCAGCCTGGCCTGATGGTTGTGGGTCATCCCGCGCCGCTTCAGCTTCAGTTTCTCTACCCAGCGGCTGGAAATCAACAGTTGTCCAGTCGATTCCCATTAATGCTTGAAAGACAGCTTCATCATGGATCAGCAACGACGGGTTCAATATCGGGAGCGTAAGTATGCTTACGGATTGGAGGGATAAGATTTTCCGCTTCATGAATTGGTGCAGCTAACTTCGCTTGTTTTGATTGTCATATTGGGCTTGATAATGAGACAAGTCTGCTTCTTCAGCCAATTGACAAGCTAGCGGACGCACCTCCCGGTTTATTGCTCGCAGATCCGCTTCACCAAACTCTGACCCGTCTTCCTTCAAGCTGGGATAGCCCTGAGCCGCTTCAATAGGATCAAAATCCGGCACCCAAGCTTTTGCCCGGATTAAGGCATTGATCGCACCGGTTCGAGCAGCAGATTTCTTCAGCTCTTCAACCCGGGCAGGAAGCACCGACAGTTTCATCAGAGTGTCCTGAATCAAAGTGGGCGCCGGCTTGTTGTGGGATGCAGTACAGATGATCCGTTGTGCACCAGTGTACAGTTGTTCGATCAACGTGTAGGCGGCTTTCAATTTCTTCCGCACATCTGACCCCAAGTGACCAATGCGTGTCCCTGAAATATCACCAAGGGTTAACAAACCGGTAGCTCTGTAAGACGGCAGAATCAATTCAAAAATCAAACCGGCTTACCAAAGATAGCAGCGGTCATGGCATGCACGTGCCGCTTTATGCTGGTCAGTTCATCCACCACCGGTTTTAGTGCAGCCTCGGCGTCTTCTGCTCGTTTGGTTAAAGCGGATTTTTCAGTAGCCCAATCCGCCCGCTCCTTCTTGAAATCCTTCTTAAGCTGTTCCATGACGCTTAAGGCGCTGATCAACTCCTCTTTTGCTTTTGAGGTTTCAGTCTGTTGGGACTTCAGATTTTCTTGGAGATCGGCGATTTGGGTCTCTTTTGTCTTCAGCTCAGCCTGCATACAGACAGTTATATGATTCAGCAAGCAGTGCAAGAATTGAAGCACCAACCACATAACAAGTTATGCACTTGGTGCTTGGGGGCTAATGCCTATTTGATCGTCATCTTTCAATGATTACAAAGTCCCAAGTCAATACAAGTATTCAACTTGGCACTTGGGGGCTAATGGCTATTTGTTCAAAAAAGTTCTGATGCGGAGATATTAATTACTTAAGTCCCGGTTTAACTACACTAAGTTGAACCGGCCCTTGGGGGCTACATCAGGGAATTTCGAGGCATTAAGATTTATATTAGTAAGTCCCGGTTTGAAAGAAGATTACAAACCCCTTGGGGGCTAGGAGAGTCAGCAAGAATTGAAGCATACAAGCAGGAAAGAGCATATGGAAGTTACCTCATATTTATCTTTCATCATGTTAACCAGACCGGCTTCATAGTCACGACTGGTATACAGCCGGTTCAGATAGCCGGAATGGATGTCTTGGGCGTTCAGAGCAGCGTAAGTCGCCAGATCAACATTCCACTTGCCCTTGCCAAAGGCAGCAAATTCTTCCTTGGCAGTATGTTTAGACAAAGCGACAGGATTGCCTGGCTCTGTGCGACCAATGCCAGTAAAGACAACCTCATCATCCTTGGCATCACCGGTTTGAACTGGGGCCGTTGGCTTATCAGTAGGCTTTGTTGGATTGGTGGATTTCTCAATCCGGATGGGGCTTGTGGGCTGGTTGACAGGACTTGAGGTATCAATAGGCCTCTCTTCAGCAATAAGATCATCATCTCGCTGCGGTGGATCATTGGGTATGTCTTCAGGAATAGCTGCTTCAAGATCTGGTGTTTTGCCCGGTTCAGGGACGGCATCCTCCTCGGCCGCTTTATCCAGGCGAGCCTTTTGCTCGGCCTAGGCTTGGCCCTGAAAGGAATAACAAAGTCAAATACAGCATATGTTCCAAGGTGATGTACCAGACATATTAAGGATAAGTATGTTACCCAAGCACCGTTTTGAGCGGTGGCAGCTGAGTAGCCGATGACTCGCCAGAGGATGAGTGGGAAGTAACCTGATAATCGGAGTCAGATGGATTAAGAGGTTGACGAAAACAGCCCGCTTTAGGACAAGCACTGACAAGCAAATTAGAGACCTCTGAACGGCGTTTTCTGAACCGGACTGTTCGGTAAACCGGTGGAGGTAACTACCTGGCCGCTGTGCCGGGTTGTGCGGCGAGCTTCGTGCTGTTGGGTCTTCATAAGAAATTTGGGATCCAAGTAAGCAAGAGGATGAGAAAATTTAACTTTCCGGTTTGCCTGGCGGATTTTTAGTGAAGGCAAAGGTTTGAATCGGAAGAGAGAATAATTACCTCTGCAGCATCAGCATGGCTGGCTTCGGCATCATCCTGACAAATATCACCATCAATAAGATGCATGAAAAATAAGCCAAGTGAGTCAAGCCCTACCTCAAGGTCCGGATTATCCACATCATCATCAGGGGCCGGATTAGAGGATGCAGTGGTTCTTTTCCTGTGGGCAGTCTTCTTCACAGCTTTAGTCTTTTGCCGGGTTGATCTTTCCGGTTTGTCTGGTTTTTCTGGTTTCTCCTGCGGCAGTTTCTTGCTCCAAAACGGATCATTGCCCTGGTTACACAGACACTGATATTAAACAATGACCAGATATATCAATAACAGGTTCAGCAAAAAGAAAAATCAAACTCTTACAGCTGCGGTTTGTTGGTGGCACAGAAGGGAAGCAGGCCGGTTTTAGCACAGATGTGTTCCGGTTCATTCAGCATCTTTGTTCACAGCCTCTGTGATTTCTTCGTCGGTGAGCTGGATGTTAGCATGTCGCAGTGGGTCATCAACACTGCCAGTATACTCGCACATCAAACCGGAGCGCTGACTAAGGGGCAGTATGCTCCATGATATCCAACAGCGAGCGAGATCAACCCCTGTTAAACCGTTGGCCATAAAGGCTCTGAGCTTGGACAGTTGAGGAGCGTATTTGCTTCTCTCTTGGCAGTCAACCTTTGCGGAAAGGGGTGTGTATTGCTAAGCCGCTCCGGACGAAAGCCAGGCAAAGGATTTTCACCAGCAGGGGAGGTGTCTTTGCAATAGAACCATGTTTGATTCCACTCTTTGGGGTGGCTATGCAGCTTGGCATGAGGGTATGTGACCTCTTTCCTTTTCTGAATCGCCACACCGCCCAATTCCGTATTGGAACCATCAGAAAACTCAGTACGGCGGTTTAGATGGAAACAGTCTCTGAACAACTCCACTGTGGGCTCCTCTTGAAAGAACGCCTCACAGAGCACTTGGAAGTGACACATGTTTGTAACAGAGTTGGGACCAGTGTCTTGTGGGTGGAGTTGAAAATCGGCTAAAACGTCCCGGTAAAATTTAGAACCGGGCGGCTTAAAGCCCGCTAAGTGATCTACGAAAACGACGACCTCTCCTTCTTGAGGTGTGGGAGGGCATTCTTTGCCAGGAGCCCTCCAATGGATGGTATCTTTGCTGCCTAAGGCGCCGATCAGGACTAAATCGTCCAGTTGAGCCTCTGTGACGCGAGAAGGAACCCAGTTGCACTCATATACTTGCTTGGCCATGATGAAATCTACAAGGTAGATGATCCCGGTTCAAAAATGCATTGATTAAGGTACATTGGTATGTGCAATGTTAAACCGGAGACAGATCTATCTAAACCGGAGTTTTATGAAGCAACAACATCTGGCGGTTCAACTGAAAGTGCGTTATATCGACTAGAGGGGGGGTGAATAGGCGATTTTTATGAAAGTCTTCAAAACGTGGAGTTATGAAGACAAACGATAGAAATAAACCTAAATTACCCTGCAGCGGAAGGTAGACTACACTAGGCAAGCCATAGTCAAGTATTCAATAGAGTGAAAGCACAATGACTAATAGCAGCAATGTAGTAAGGATCAGGTAGGAAGATATTGTGAAGCCAGACAGAACACGCAGTCACTCAGTGAAGACAAAAGATAGTGCAAACATACAATGACTTCACAAGGAGTAACAGTAAGTAAAGGGAAGGGAAGATGAAACCAGTGACTCGTTGAAGACAATGATTTGTTGGACCAGTTCCAGTTGCTGTGACAACTGTACGTCTGGTTGGGGCGGCTAGGTATTTAAACCTTAGGACACACAGTCCCGGACACCCAGTCCTGAACACGCAGCTCAGGACACCCAGTCCTCACCCAGTATTCCCCTTGAGCTAAGGTCACACAGACCTCGCAGCCAATATGGCAGATGTCCTTAGTGTCAAGACTTAGTCGCTGGTCCAACGTTATCTTCAAATTGGTTACCTGTTACACACACCCAAAAACCTCTCAAAGCCACTTCGTTCACCGAATCTTGCCGATTTCTCTAAGTAGTTACATTCACCCCACCAAAACTGAGAGCAATTAATCTCACATGTCTCTTGGATGCCTACACCGACGTGACGGCCGTAATGAAACTCCGGATCACTGGACGGATGCAGCTGATCCTCAAGTGTTTCAAGTCTTAATTATCAGATCTACACTTCGTTATAAGTTAAGACCTTAAATGATGCCCATAATTACTCTATTGTTCTCTGGGTTAAGGTTACAGCTCACACCACAAGCATATATATTCTCTTGCGAATGTGCATTTCTCTTCGTCATTTCTCATGGCTTCGAGGGTGCCGGTTGCTACTCGGGTAAACGTACATAAACCGTACAATCTTCAATTCTGTACAAAATAACGACATTATTATGGTTTGTAGGGGGTGGGCTACTTATAGCCACTTGGCAACCCAACCCTGATTTGTCCGAAATGACCCTGGGTCACTAAGGAACTGACACGTGTTCCAACGGTCAGATTTCAAACTCACACGGCAACTTTACTTGGGCTACAAGCAAAGCTGACTTGTCCGACTCTGGACAAGATTCGCTCTCATAGTCTTCACTCGAAGACATAGGTTTTTGGTTAGGCATCACTTCAGTCATTCTGACTGGTTCTCTTGGACCCCACTTAACAGTACGGTGGTTCCTATGACTCAACACAAAGAAAAAGAACTACAAAAGATCTAAGTCTTCGAGCTCCATAGGCTTCATGTGGTGTCTTCTCTTGTCATAGTCTTCAATGTGAATATCTTCATATACCACCTTTGACTTCAATGTCTTCATACATTTTTAGGGGTCATCTCTGGTAGGAAAACCGAATCAATGAGGGACTTCTACCTGTGTTATCCTGCAATTCTCACAAACACATTAGTCCCTCAACTAGGTTTGTCGTCAATACTCCAAAACCAACTAGGGGTGGCACTAGATGCACTTACAATCTCCCCCTTTTTGGTGATTGATGACAAACTAGTTGAAGTTTTCAACGGGGAATATAAATCTGTGAAATTGTAAAGGATAAGGAATTGTCTTCATAAGTTGCAAGGGCTCCCCCTGAAGATGTGCATATAAGTAATTTGCTTTTGGAATGCAAATGCACATGGCAGGTTGTACTTGTGGAGATCCACTTCAACTTATGATGACAATCCACTATGCATGTGAAAGTATATGAAGATAATGACATGCATAATGGAAAATGGACGTCTGCAGAATGATCTAAGTGCGGAATTTATCGTCGCAAAACAAGGTGGCAGATAAGTAGCAGACGACCATCGAGTTTAAGTGTTACAACTCAAAGAACCAAATGTAGCAAAACGAGAGTTGTAAGCACGAAGCAAAATATAAAGCACCCGCCCATATGGACCCGCTTGAAGACTATCAACCTTATATGCTTCTCCCCCTTTTGTCAGTAAGGACCAAAAAGGTTTGTAGACATAGAGCATCTACTCGTTCCCATGAGGAGTAGGTGAAGTAGCCGGGTCATTGGTGGTGTTTGGCGGTGCTGAAGAGCTTGGCGCAGAGTTGAAGCATGCTGAAGGAGGTGGCGGTGAAGTAGCATCGTCTTCATCCTCGATAACTCTGGCAGTCACTGTTGCAGCAGAGGAAGAGAACTCAGAGTCTTCAAGGGATGGAGTTCCTAGCAGCACAGCCCTTCGAGGAGGTGTGGAGTCAAACTTGAATCGCTCAGTGAAGCCATCCTCTTGAAGATCATCTTCAGAACACATCAGCGTTAGCCCTTTCCATGTGCGGCGAGAGGTTTATGGGCAACAAAAGCATTCTTGGTGGCAAGATTGCGAATGCGATTAACATCCACCAAGAGGCTTTGCATCTGACGCTTCAGCCAGTCATGATGCCTATCCTGTTTCTGATGAAGAGCCACAAGAAGCTCTCGGTCGTTGAGAACACGAGTGCGCTTCTTGGGTCGTGGAGCAGTTGTACTATCAGTGGCTTCAGTGAGGAGCAGGATGTGGTGCACGTGTAGTGCCAGCCAAAGGATAGACACGAGTGACTGCTTCAACTCCTTCAATGTTCTGAGAGAAACTCTGATGCTCTGCATTCTGAAGACTTAGAGGTTCCTTGGCAGGCTCAGGATAGATGGCTTCAATTGACATATCCACATCAGGCAGAAAAATCCGATGATTGCGAGCAGATGGCTGATATGAGATCGTAGAGTGAAGTTTGATCAGCCGCATTACCCATGGGGCATAGAACTTCAAGCCAAACAGATCAGAGCCTGATGCAGCAAGTTGGCGAATGAAGAAGTCCTGTGCATTGAAGCATTTTCCATGAAGAATATAGAAGACCAAAGTCTTCATTGCACCCTCAAGCTTGGCATGTGGAGAGTGCCCTTTGATGGGCCAGAGAGTTCGCCTGATGATGTGATAAATGGTTCTTGGCAGATACTCAAGGTCTTCAACGAAGAACTCTGTGGGATAAGCAGCATCTTGGGGCAATGGCTTCATCATACTGAGCATCTGACTCATATCAGGTTCAGTCTTCTGAAAGATGCTCTCAATAGCTTCACTATGAAGCTGACAGCCATGCTCGTAGAGATCGCCAGGAGTGGGCAAACCAGTGAGCTCAATGATGTCAAAGGCTTTGGCTTCGTGATGAACGTTTCCTGTCATCCACTCCAGGACCCAAGTCTTCGGATCTCTGCTATACCCGCGGATGTGAAGTGTGGCATAGAATTGGAGCAGCAACTCTTCATTCCAATGCTCTTGGTCAGTGACGAACGCAGCAGTCCAACTCTTTTGAAGCAATCCAGAGCTTCTTCCAGACAGGGCAGACCAGCTATAGCTTCAATGTCAAGGCGCTTGTGTGGGAAGATGCGACCTTGGTTGTAAAGAATGCATGAGTAATAGCTTCGCTGCGGATAGCTCCAGAACCGATCAGATGATATCCTTTCCCTTGAGTAGGGGTTCCTGGAGCTATTGAAGAATGTGTTGTCTGCTCTGAAGCCATTGATATTGAAGGAGCCAGGTGCTGATGCAGGACCTGGGAACCTTGGCAATCTTGGGATTGGCTTCTGTACCTGAGGCCTGTGCTCAACATGATAGTCGAACTGGGGACCGGCAGCAGACTCAGGAACAGATTATACAACTTCGCCTCATATGACAATCTTATATAGAGTAATAATTCAATCACAATTCAAGTATGAATCATAAACTTCATTGAAAACTAACAAACTATAATCTCAGTCATTGGAGCAATTGCAATTTATCATAACATAGGAAAGAGTCAACATAAGAGCTTTTCAGCAAGTCCACATACTCAACTATCATATAGTCTTTCACAATTGCTAACACTCACGCAATACTTATGGGTATGGAGTTTTAATCGGACACAGAGAAAGATAGGGGCTTATAGTTTTGCCTCCCAACGTTTTACCTCAAGGGTAATGTCAACAATAATAATTCATGAAAAATCGCATCCAATTAGCCATATATATCAGGATCTTTCCAACATGTTGTGCTTGCCAAAAGATAAAATGTAAAAAGGAAGGGTGAAGATCACCATGACTCTTATGTAAGGTAGGAGATAAAAGTGAAAGATAGGCCCTTCGCAGAGGGAAGAAAAGGTTCTCATGCACTTTTATGGTTGGATGCACAAAATCTTAATGCGAAAGAACGTCACTTTATATTGCCACTTGTGATATGGACCTTTATTATGCAGTCCGTCGCTTTTATTTCTTCCATATCACACGATCGTATAAAGTTTATTTTCTCCCACACTAATAAGTCATACATATTTAGAGAGCAATTTTTATTGCTTGCACCGATGACAACTTACTTGAAGGATCTTATTCAATCCATAGGTAGGTATGGTGGACTCTCATGGCAAAACTGGTTCAAGGGTGTTTGGAAGAACAAGTAGTATCTCTACTTGGTGCAAAGAATTTGGCTAGCATGAGCATGAGGGGGAAAGGCAAGCTCAATCATGTTGGATGATCCAAGACAATATAATTTATCTTAGATGCAAGAAAACATAACCCATTACGTTGTCTTCCTTGTCCAATGTCAACTCTTTAGCATGTCATATTTTAATGAGTGCTCACAATCATAAAAGATGTCCAAGATAGTATATTTATATGTAAAGACCTCTCCTTCTTTATTACTTCCTATTAATTGCAACGATGACCAAAACTATGTTTGTCAACTCTCAACAACTTTTGTTCATCATACTCTTTCTATGTGAGCTCATTACTCTCCATAAGATCCATATGATCTCTTTGTTTATTTTTATTCTTTTATTCACTCAAGATCATGGCAAAATAATCAAGCCCTTGACTCAACACTAATCTTTATTATATATAGCTCACGGACTCGATTACATAGAAGGATCATAAAGCAAAACTCACAACTAGATCATACTAAAAGCTTTTATTCTACTAGATCAAGATATTACCAAAAGGATCGAACTAAGAAAACGGTAAAGATAAAAGTGATGGTGATACGATACCGGGGCACTCCCCCAAGCTTGGCAGTTGCCTAGGGGAGTGCCCATACCAGATACTCAATTCTTCTTTGTTGGTGAAGAAGGTGATGGTTTTGTTGATGGGGTAGGCTTGTCGTCCTCTTCCAAGGCATAGGTTCCACCATCATAGAAGGATGATTCGTCTCCTGAAACTCAAAATCTGCAACCAAACTCATCCTCTTGAATCTATATCATACTCCACAGTTTTGATTTCGCAGGTCAGATCTCGGCTTTGGAGGTGCTCTCGGATTTTCTTCATGAAGCTTGAAGATGCCCTCCCCAATGTCCTTTGACTCGCAGCTGTGGTTGTTGGTGAACTTTGTGATCATAATGTGATTGGAATCGAGCCCACGCTCCACCATCTCCTAACACTTGTAAACTTCTTGCTCCAATGCCTCGAGCCTTGCCTCCGTGCTTCCGGTCTTCCTTGGTCCCTCAACATCGCGGATGTGCAACAAACACCTCACGCATCTCAATGGTTTGAGGGTGTGCAGCACTTCCGCGAGGTAGGGGTTGATGACCTTCTCGAAGAACTGGTCCTTGGGGGCACTTGAAGATGACATGATGACCTGGATCTGTCAGAAAACAGCTCGAAACAAAGACAGGAGATTTTTGCGTGATACGGGAATCCAAAACCTCCGGGGGATTATATAATGAATTTTTACTAAACCAAAATATGTGTTGTGTAAGAAAACGGAGTCCGGAGAGCACAACGAGTGCCCACGAGGTAGGGGCGCGCCCAGGGGGTAGGCGCGCCCTCCACCCTCGTGGAGCCCTCGTGTCCTTCCCGGACTGCTTCTTATTTTTCTATTTTTCTAAATATTCCAAAAGGGAAATATTGCCATAAAAATTGTTTTGGAGTCGGTTTACTTACCGTACCACATACCTATTCCTTTTCGGAGTCTGAAGCGTTCCGAAAAGTGTCCCTTATGTATTCCTCCGGGGTTACAGTTTCAATAATATTGGTTTCAACATTTATAGGATTACCTAAGATATAATGTTTAATTCCTTGACCGTTCACCACCTTCGGATTTGTGCCTTTGAAGTTGTTGATTTTTATGGCACCGGAACAATAGACCTCCTCGATAACGTAAGGACCTTCCCATTTAGAGAGAAGTTTTCCTGCAAAAAATCTTAAACGAGAGTTGTATAGCAATACATAATCACCTACATTAAACTCACGCTTTTGTATTCTTTTGTCATGCCATCTTTTAACTTTTTCTTTAAATAATTTGGCATTCTCATAGGCTTGGGTTCTCCATTCATCAAGTGAGCTAATATCAAATAACCTCTTCTCACCGACAAGTTTGAAATCATAATTGAGCTTTTTAATAGCCCAATATGCATTATGTTCTAGTTCTAGAGGTAAGTGACATGCTTTTCCATAAACCATTTTATACGGAGACATAACCCATAGGATTTTTATATGCAGTTCTATAGGCCCATAATGCATCATCAAGTTTCTTGGACCAATTCTTTCTAGATCTATTAACAGTCTTTTGCAAAATTAATTTGAGTTCTCTATTACTCAATTCTACTTGACCACTAGACTGTGGGTGATAAGGAGATGCAATTCTATGATTAACATCATATTTAGCAAGCATTTTACGGAAAGCACCATGAATAAAATGTGAACCACCATCAGTCATTAAATATCTAGGGACTCCAAATCTTGGAAAAATAACTTCTTTAAGCATTTTAATAGAAGTGTTATGATCAGCACTACTAGTTGGAATAGCTTCTACCCACTTAGTAACGTAATCAACAGCAACTAAAATATGTGTATAACCATTAGAGGCAAGGAAAAGGTCCCATATAATCAAAGCCCCAAACATCAAATGGTTCAATAACAAGTGAATAATTCATAGGCATTTCTTGACGTCTACTAATATTACCAATTCTTTGACATTCATCACAAGCATAAGACAACTACTACGGGCATCCTTGAAGAGAGTAGGCCAATAAAAACCGGATTGCAATACCTTGTGTGCAGTTCTATCTCCAGCATGGTGTCCTCCATAAGCCTCGGAGTGACACTTGCGTAGGATCTGTCCTGTTCATGCTCAGGTCACAACTCTAACCATCTCCGTTTAACCAATAAAACCGAGCTACATCCTTCTGTATATACATGTAACTAAATATCTAGCACTTAGGTCTTATCGATTAATGATCTAATCCTTCTTTATAAGAAGGTGTGTGGTCATTTCTTTCCACACACTCTGTAGATCTTCGTTCGTCTAAAATCATAGAAGAACTCTTTCTTCTTGATTGTCTGGCTTTTTGGAATGGTGAAACCTAGGTGTATTATTATCCATTTATCTAATCCATGAATTAGCATATTATCACATATTCCTCGATGTGGTATAGACATCGTCGTTAATATGAAGAACTATTTACATGTTTAACCTTAATTATAGATTGATTTCCATTACTTTAAAGAGTAGGCTTGTTGTTTTTGCGATACTCAGGAAAGCTATCATCAAATAGGTAGTGGTATTAATAATTCATTTCTAATCCTAGACAAGGAAAGTTATCTGTCTGCATACGGGGCTGTTCACTGAACCCGCCCTTTTCTTCACTATCAGATTGATATTGCAATATCTAAACTTTGACTTGTAGATAGAGATCCTTACCTACTCCCTATTGAGTCTTAGCGGTTAGCAATCACTTCAACTCATTTCCTCTATTCCATTAAGTTATATTGTAATGACGCTCATAGACGATATCGATTACTGTGTGTGAAATATCCTATATCGTAGAATTCTCTCACAATATTAAGGTCTAAACTTATCATCGATCAAATTATCCATTACATCTAACGCTAAGTAATTCGTTTTCAGTAGTAGCTATGATTTAATTGAGCTTATGAATCACTCTTCAATAAAGCATCATGCTACTGGAAATAAGATCTGATTATATGAGTGTGTGTATTCTAGCAGAGGAGAGAGATAGTATACATAGATTATGAGTTACGTTATACTCAATAACTCTCTTGCCTTCTTAGAATAAGACCAATGGGTTTACTCCCTACAGCGAGCATATCAACTTAAGCTTATCAACATAACTCATGCTCATGAGAAGTGGTAATTAGGATCAATTGCAGGTGTATCGTCGACTGAACAAGACAGACATTAGGTGCTAAAGTCATCAAAGGTTCACTGTAGATGGTGTCCAAACATTTAGTCATCACCAATCTGGGTTTATCTTTAAGGTCATTCCTCAAGGTAATAATGCTTCTTACACACAGCGATCTTGACTAGTATTTCTTACATATCGATGACCCATAAAAAACAAATGGTAACACCCAGGTTCAAAAGGGTCATATTTGTAATAGGAATTATTCTTAGTACTAGAAACTCCGTGTAGGAGCCCCACAAGCTGACCTATGGGTCTCTAGCTTAAGTGAGATATGATCTACAATTAATGTGAATCTCGTGCCGAAACTCTTAATAGGGTAAGACCTACCAAATTAGGTCGAAAGTAAGGTTACTAATCGTACTAAAAACTGGCGATGACCAAGGCAAACTTCTGTATCAGTCCTTTGAATAGGTCGCGCCTTGCGGGAGCATGTCTTGAAAAGCTAATGTTCTCGGTCATATCATTTTCGAGAATAGCCGATTCTCCAAACCCCAACTTTAGTAGCTGTTATAATCATACCCTCTCAACTCAGGAGCACATCGAGTTCTCTTGTTGGAGATAGCGCCAAACTCTTGCATCACGAGATATGTATACACTACTAATATGCCATCGTTCCTACACGACAATACGGTCCGGTTATTTCAGTACAATCCTTCTGAAAACTATCCTTAGGTACTCTATCTATTCATTTCGTCTCGAAATCGTCACAACTACATATTCGAGTGCCTTCTTCAATTACATCTTACATAGAGAGCTCGATCGAGAGGTTCAATGACATAGTAGTGTTGCAATTTGGGATATGAGCGAGAATGCATGTGTCCACAATACAGAAGAGATGTCTCATCTAGATAACCGCAGACATACACCATACCATGGTAGTTCAGAGTCTAACATTTTATTCCTTCTACGAGATAAGGAGAAAATCCTGCTTTACCGCACAAAACATTTTCAATAAAAGCTCAGAGAGGACATATAGCATTCAATACACTGATGCACTATCTTTGAAGGGCAGCGTAGATACAGGTTGCATTACAATATATATCTCAACATTAAATGCCTATACAGGTGTCTTCATCTTTATAACAAGCGAAGCATTACAGTGTATCTGAAAACCTACGCCGTTTTGCCCAAGTCAAGAGGCGCAGTTATAGTAGTCTTTGATTGATCAGTTGCAAGTGTGTGCTGCGACGATAAACCGAGGATATTTAAGGAAGAACCTTCATGACATAACGCGATCTAGAAATCTCAAAATGTGTATGTTTTGGAACTATATATGACTGTCTCCTAGCAATTGTGAGTTGATGGTCAGCTCCACTTAATGTTTCGATAAACCAGGCTACTATGCCGCTGTGGGGTCAATGATCTTTTTTTACTAGTTACTTTTAAGATAAGTTCTTAAAGCGCGCCATTAATTTTTTGTGTGAAAATACAAATTAACCTTCTCTATTTTTGAGACACCGATGTATAGTGGTGTTGAATCTGCATATAACTTGTAATAAGTTCTCTTTTGAGACACTCGATGCTAATAAGTGTGTGATTGCTACTCCGTTATAAATCCTTCAAGTACTGTGCGTGTCAGAATTACTGATCCAGGGATGACACTAATGCACAGAGATCGGACTGTTTGAGGCCTGGTCGCTACAATAACTAAGTTTTGGAAGATTAATATGATGAAGATAGACCCGGGGGCCATAGGTTTCACTAGTGGCTTCTCTCAAGAGCATAAGTATTTTATGGTGGGTGAATGAATTACTGTTGAGCAATTGACAGAATTGAGCATAGTTATGAGAATATCTAGGTATGATCATGTATATAGGCATCACGTCCGAGACAAGTAGACCAACTCATGCCTGCATCTACTACTATTACTCCACTCATCGACCGCTATCCAGCATGCATCTAGAGTATTAAGTTCAAAACAGAGTAATGCCTTAAGCAAGATGACATGATGTAGAGGGATAAATTCATGCAATATGATAAAAAACCCCATCTTGTTATCCTCGATGGACAACAATACAATACGTGCCTTGCTGCCCCTACTGTCACTGGGAAAGGACACCGCAAGATTGAACCCAAAGCTAAGCACTTCTCCCATTGCAAGAAAGATCAATCTAGTAGGCCAAACCAAACTGATAATTCGAAGAGACTTGCAAAGATAACCAATCATACATAAAAATTCAGAGAAGATTCAAATATTGTTCATAGATAAACTTGATCATAAACCCAAAAGCTTTGATCATCTCATCAAAACGAATGTTCCAACTCCGAGATGCTTGCACCAGCCCATAAATCGAGCGTTGGAGCTTGCACACCTTGTCGGCATTCTTAGGATCGACAAAACCTTCCGGCTGCATCATATACAATTCTTCCTTAAGGAAATTGTTGGGGATATTACTACTGGGTGTAAACCATCCTACTTGGGCCGGATTAACCTCATCAGTAGTTAAGTATGTT
Organism: Triticum urartu; assembly: GCF_003073215.2. NCBI lineage: Eukaryota > Viridiplantae > Streptophyta > Magnoliopsida > Poales > Poaceae > Triticum > Triticum urartu. The sequence continues at coordinate 525,165,552 of NC_053023.1, forward strand.
AAAGCCCATGACCGGTTTAAAGCCCATAGCCGTAAACCGGCGTCGGTATGTAAGCTTGTATTGTAAGTTAGGAATAAGTAGAGACCAAACCGAACACGTATATGAGCCGGTGTTGGGACTCTGTAAACCGACGGGCGTCACCCATGTATATAAGGGGACGACCCGGCGGTTCAAGGACAACAGACAACAACTCGAGACTTAGGCGAAGCTTGTTTGCTCCCTAGTCATCGAAACCCCATCAATTCCATCACAACTAGACGTAGGCTTTTACCTTCATCGAAGGGGCCGAACTAGTATAAACTCTCTTGCGTCCCTGTGTCCGCTTTAACCCCTTCAAGCTAACCCGTCGCGATGGCTCCACGACTAAGTCCTTTCTCTAGGACATCTGCCGTGACAAAACCACGACAGTTGGCGCCCACCGTGGGGCTATCGCACGATGGTTTCAAGTTCTTGGAGGGCCGCTTTGAAGGACTCAAGGGCTACGCTGTGGGCCGGATGACTAAGAGTCGTCGCGGCAAGCTCTACATCGATGATGCAGGCTGGGGCCCCGAGGCCGGCTCAGTTGAGTACGGGTACCGGGTCCCCTTTGGTGGCATACACGTTTTCATCGGCAAGATCGGTGAACCGGGCCCTGAGCCGGACATCTGCACCGACCTCGTCGAAACGGCTCAGCGTGCACGATCCGCCCGGGTTAAACCGGCCGTGAAGCGTGCCTTCGTGGGAGTCATCCATGGAGGAAGTTATGAGGATGGATCAGAATCTCGCGGCGAGACCGTCGTTTATTCCGGCGACGAGTCATCAACCGGAGAAACCGAATCTCTATATCAGCTACAAGATGGCCGGATTGGGGGCTGTTCATGGCGACAGTATTCCGGACCCCTCTGATCTACCCAACCGAGTTGGAATATTCATGGCCGGCACACAAGCAGCGCTTCATTCTTCGACCGCTGCGCCAATAACCTCCGGTTCACGGCGACAGCTGCCGGGGCAGGAAGCTCTGCACGCCCGCCGGCTCAAGTTCTATCAGATCTATTTGATGCATTGGCTGCGCTTATGGCAGAAGCTAATCCGGCGGATCAGGAAGTCCACAACGCGGAGATTGAAGGTGAAGGAACAGATCACCCAGGCCAAGGCGGACCTGGCAGCTGAGAGTGCCAGGATGACCACGGAGCGGGCCGCTTTAGACGCACAAGCCTACAGGCTCATGTTGGACCAGAACGCGTCGCATGAAGTCATGAGGAGGAAGTACCGATCCCATTTGCCTTCGGTTTTCGAGGCCAGAGACCTTTTCAACACCCCAGGAGCAGGAACCAGTAATCCGCTAGAGGGGAACCGGGCGGAAGCTCCTGGGACCGGTGCGCCGATTCAGCCCCGTCTGATGGATCTGCCTCGTCAAAACACTGTTATACCTCAGGCTGTTTCAACACCTCTGTGTCACTACTCCAACCCAATGGACAATCTTGTTGCCGCTGCTGCACGGCTGGAGGCCATTCCAATTGAAGGCGACTCACCGCAGGCGATAGAGACGCGATGGGGCAAGGAGCTTCTTAGGACAGCTTTGGACCAACAGGAAGCATACTCATACAGCCGCGACCGGATCCACTCGACCCCTCGCCCAAGCCGGAGCTATAGCAGGCGTATGGATGAACCGGCAGTGTCAAGCAATGAACGACGTGGAGCACCCGCGGCAACAACCCGGCGGGTGGTGCTGATAACGCTCAGGAGGTGGTG
>NC_053023.1:525168282-525181998 GCF_003073215.2 Triticum urartu
TCTCGTTACCGCAAGTCACTTTACTCGTACCGTAATGCATGATCCCGTGAACCAGACACTTGGTCACTCTGAGCTCATTATGATGATGCATTACCGAGTTGGCCCAGAGATACCTCTCCGTCATAGGGAGTGACAAATCCCAGTCTTGATCCGTGTCAACCCAACAGACACTGAGATACCCGTAGTATACCTTTATAGTCACCCAGTTATGTTGTGATGTTTGGTACACCCAAAGCACTCCTACGGTATCCGGGAGTTACACGATCTCATGGTCTAAGGAAAAGATACTTGACATTGGAAAAACTCTAGCAAACGAACTATACGATCTTGTGCTATGTTTAGGATTGGTCTTGTCCATCACATCATTCTCCTAATGATGTGATCTCGTTATCAGTGACATCCAATGTCCATAGTCAGGAAACCATGAACTATCTATTGATCAACGAGCTAGTCAACTAGAGGCTTACTAGGGACATGTTGGTGTCTATGTATTCACACATGTATTACGATTTCCGGATAACACAATTATAGCATGAATAAAGACAATTATCATGAACAAGGAAATATAATAATAATCCTTTTATTATTGCCTCTAGGGCATATTTCCAACAGTCTCCCACTTGCACTAGAGTCAATAATCTAGTTACATTGTGATGAATCGAACACCCATAGAGTTCTGGTGTTGATCATGTTTTGCTCGAGGGAGAGGTTTAGTCAACGGATCTACAACATTCAGGTCCGTATGCACTTTACAAATATCTATGTCTCCATTTTGAACATTTTCACGAATGGAGTTGAAGCGACGCTTGATATGCCTGATCTTCCTATGAAACTTGGGCTCCTTGGCAAGGGCAATAGCTCCGGTGTTGTCACAGAAGAGAGTCATCGGGCCCGACACATTTGGAATAACTCCTAGGTCGGTAATGAACTCCTTTACTGAGATTGCTTCTTGTGCTGCCTCCGAGGCTGCCATGTACTCCGCTTCACATGTAGATCCCGCCACGACGCTTTGCTTGCAACTACACCAGCTGACTGCCCCACCATTCAAAATATACATGTATCCGGTTTGTGACTTAGAGTCATCCAGATCTGTCGAACTAGCATCAGGAAAAGTATGAACATTTATGGAGGAGGGGGAAAGGTCACTTGCCAAAATGAAGGAAAGAAGAAGGAAGAAGGAGGTGTGATGCATGATCATACATGGAGCATGCAACAATGTAACATGCATGAATATGACAATGCACATGATGATTATGAGAATGAAAAAATGACAAGTGGCACAAATGCAACATGACAAAGATGGGCATGGCAATGCAATATAATCAAATGATGAACATGATGCAAGAAGCAAAATATGACAATGGCACTCATCACGATCATGGCAACAAACATATGAAACACACGACGACACCGAAACTAAATGGAAGGCATCTAGAGCGTCATACTCGGGGCGTCATAGAAACGGACCTCCTACGGTCGAAACAGGGGTCCTGTTCATTGGAAGGGGTGTGGCGTACCGCAAAACGGGACTCCACGAGATACTGTTCATCTCCACCGTCGACCTCCTCCCAGCCTCCACGGGCTACCGTCGACCTCCTCCAGCCTCCACGGGCTCCTGTTCATCCAGCCTCCACCGCGCGCTACTCCACCGGCTACTGTTCAACCACCCCTCCATCGTCTACTGTTCATCCAGCCCTCCACACCACGGGGTCCTGTTCAACCACCTCCACGGGCACCCCTCCACCGTCTATTGTTCATCCAGCCCTCCACACCACGGGGTCCTGTTCATCCAGAGGCACCGCCACCGCTCACTGTTCATCCACCCCCCCCGCAACGCTCACTGTTCATCCAATCGATCGGCTTCAGTTAGCAGCAGTAGCGAAGGAATCGCTCGATCGGGTTCAGTTAACAGCCATCGATCGATCGCTCGGGTTCAGTAACGCGTAGCCTGCAGTGCAATCGCTCGGGTTCAGTTAGAGCCCAACGCCTCGCTCGGGTTCAGTTAGAGCCAACGCCTCGCACACACGCGCGTACGTGTACGAGAGAAACGCGCATCGCTCGGCCCCCGACCTCCCACCGTAACCGGGAACTCCCCGAAATTTTCCTCCCTCGCTTCTACCATGGTTTTTTGTTCATGGATGGCCCAAAGAATGTCATGCAGCTGCGTCTCCGGCCCGCCCAGGACGAAAAGCCCATTTTCTGTCATGATTTTTTTTCATAGAAGTAGGAGCCCACCACATCTATGATGATACCGGGTTTTGTCATAGTTATCGTCATAGAAGTGTCATATGTATGACCGAAAAAAATTTCGTTATGCCTAAAATGTCACGGATGTGTCTTTTTTTGTAGTGTGGACCCTCCCGGTGGACCCCCGGAACCCCTTCGGTGGTCCCGGTACAATACCGATAAACCCCGAAACCTTTCCGTGACTGAAACTGGACTTCCCATATATAAATCTTTACCTCCGGACCATTCCGGAACTCCTCGTGACGTCCGGGATCTCATCCGGGACTCCGAACAACATTCGGTAACCACGTACATCTATTCCCTATAACCCTAGCGTCATCAAACCTTAAGTGTGTAGACCCTACGGGTTCGGGACATGCAGACATGACCGAGACATCTCTCCGGCCAATAACCAACAGCGGGATCTGGATACCCATGTTGGCTCCCACATGTTCCACGATGATCTCATCGGATGAACCACGATGTCAAGGATTCAATCAATCCCGTATACGATTCCCTTTGTCTACCGGTATAGCACTTGCCCGAGATTCGATCGTCGGTATACCGATACCTTGTTCAATCTCGTTACGGCAAGTCTCTTTACTCGTTCGTAACACATCATCCCGTGACCAACCCCTTAGTCACATTGAGCTCATTACTGATGATGTCTTACCGAGTGGGCCTAGAGATACCTCTCGTCATACGGAGTGACAAATCCCAGTCTCGATTCGTGCCAACCCAACAGACACTTTCGGAGATACCCGTAGTGTACCTTTATAGCCACCCAGTTACGTTGTGACGTTTGGCACACCCAAAGTACTCCTACGGTATCCGGGAGTTGCACAATCTCATGGTCTAAGGAAAAAGAGAGAGATTAGAAAGCTTTTAAGCAGACAGAACTACACGATCTTGTGCTAGGCTTAGGATTAGGTCTTGTCCATCACATCATTCTTCTAATGATGTGATCCCGTTATCAATGACATCCAATGTCCATGCTCAGGAAACCATAACCATCTATTGATCAATGAGCTAGTCAACTAGAGGCTCACTAGCGACATGTTGTGGTCTATGTATTCACACATGTATTACGATTTACGGATAACACAATTATAGCTTGAACAATAGACAATTATCATGAACAAGGAAATATAATAATAACTATTTTATTTTTTCCTCTAGGGCATATTTCCAACAGTCTCCCACTTGCACTAGAGTCAATAACCTAGTTACATTGTGATGAATCGAACACCCATAGAGTTTTGGTGTTGATCATGTTTTGCACGTGGAAGAGGTTTAGTCAACGGATCTACGACATTCAGGTCCGTATGCACTTTACAAATCTCTATGTCTCCATCTTGAACATTTTCACGAATGGAGTTGAAGTGACGCTTTATGTGCCTGGTCTTCTTGTGTAACCTGGGCTCCTTGGCAAGGGCAATGGCTCCAGTGTTGTCACAGAAGGGAGTCATCGGGCCCGGCGCATTGGGAATAACTCCTAGGTCGGTAATGAACTCCTTCATCCAGATTGCATCATGTGCTGCCTCTGAGGCTGCCATGTACTCCGCTTCACATGTAGATCCCGCCACGACGCTTTGCTTGCAACTGCACCAGCTGACTGCCCCACCATTCAAAATATACATGTGTCCGGTTTGTGACTTGGAGTCATCCAGATCTGTGTCGAAACTAGCATCGATGTAACCCTTTACGATGAGCTCTTCGTCACCTCCATAAACGAGAAACATATCCTTAGTCCTTTTTGGGTACTTTAGGATATTCTTGACCGCTGTCCAGTGTTCCATGCCGGGATTACTTTGGTACCTTCCTACCAAACTTACGGCAAGGTTTACATCAGGTCTAGTACACAGCATGGCATACATAATAGACCCTATGGCCGAGGCATAGGGGATGACACTCATCTTTTCTCTACTTCTGCCGTGGTCAGGCATTGAGCCGTGCTCAATCTCACGCCTTGCAATATAGGCAACAACCCCTTCTTGGACTGATCCATATTGAACTTCTTCAATCTCTTGTCGAGGTACGTGCTTTGTGAAAGACCAATGAGGCGTCTTGATCTATCTCTATAGATCTTGATGCCTAATATGTAAGCAGTTCTCCAAGGTCCTTCATTGAAAAACACTTATTCAAGTAGGCCTTTATGCTTTCCAAGAGTTCTATATCATTTCCCATCAATAGTATGTCATCCACATATAATATGAGAAATGCTATAGAGCTCCCACTCACTTTCTTGTAAACACAGGCTTCTCCATAAGTCTGTCTAAACCCAAACACTTTGATCATCTCATCAAATCGAATGTTCCAACTCCAAGATTCTTGCACCAGCCCATAGATCGAGCGTTGGAGCTTGCATACCTTGTCAGCGTTCTTAGGATCGACAAAACCTTCCGGCTACATCATATACAATTCTTAGGAAACCATTATAAGGAATGCCGTTTTGACGTACATTTGCCATATCTCATAGTCATAGAATGCGGCAATTGCCAACATGATTCGGACAGACTTCAGCTTCGCTACGGGTGAGAAGGTCTCATCGTAGTCAACCCCTTGAACTTGTCGATAACCCTTAGCGACAAGCCGAGCCTTATAGATGGTTACATTACCATCCGCGTCTGTCTTCTTCTTAAAGATCCATTTATTTTCTATGGCTCGCCGATCATCGGGCAAGTCAGTCAAAGTCCATACTTCATTTTCATACATGGATCCTATCTCGGATTTCATGGCTTCAAGCCATTTGTCCAAATCTGGGCCCGCCATCGCTTCTTCATAGTTCGAAGGTTCACCATTGTCTAACAACATGATTTCCAGGACAGGATTGCCGTACCACTCTGGTGCAGAACGTGTCCTTGTGGACCTACGAAGTTCAGTAGCAACTTGATCTGAAGTTTCATGATCATCATCATTAACTTCCTCTCTAGTCAGTGCAGGCACCACAGAAACATTTTCTTGATCTGCGCTACTCTCCGGTTCAAGAGGCAATACTTCATGAAGTTCTACTTTCCTCGCACTTACTTCTTTCGAGAGAAACTGTTTCTCTAGAAAGGATCCATTCTTGGAAACAAAGATCTTCCCTTCGGATCTGAGGTAGAAGGTATACCCAATAGTTTCCTTAGGGTATCCTATGAAGACGCGTTTTTCCGATTTGGGTTCGAGCTTTTTAGGTTGAAGTTTCTTGACATAAGCATCGCATCCCCAAACTTTCAGAAAGGACAGCTTAGGTTTCTTCCCAAACCACAATTCATACGGTGTTGTCTCAATGGATTTCGATGGAGCCCTATTTAAAGTGAATGCGGCAGTTTCTATAGCATAACCCCAAAATGATAGCGGTAGGTCGGTAAGAGACATCGTGGATCGCACCATATCCAATAGAGTGCAATTTCGATGTTCGGACACACTATTACGCTGAGGTGTTCCAGGCGGCGTGAGTTGTGAAAAAATTCCACATTTCCTTAAGTGCGTGCCAAATTCGTGACTCAAATATTCTTCCCCACGATCTGATCATAAGAACTTGATTTTCCTGTCACGTTGATTCTCAACCTCACTCTGAAATTCCTTGAACTTTTCAAAGGTCTCAGACTTGTGTTTCATTAAGTAGACATACCCATATCTACTTAAGTCATCAGTGAGAGTGAGAACATAACGATAACCACCGCGAGCCTCAACGCTCATTGGACCGCACACATCAGTATGTATGATTTCCAATAAGTTTGTTGCTTGCTCCATTGTTCTGGAGAACGGAGTCTTGGTCATTTTGCCCATGAGGCATGGTTCGCGCGTGTCAAATGATTCATAATCAAGAGACTCCAAAAGTCCATCTGCAAGGATTTTCTTCATGCATTTGACACCAATGTGACCAAGGCGGCAGTGCCACAAGTATGTGGGACTATCATTATCAACCTTACATCTTTTGGCATTCACACTATGAATATGTGTAACATCATGTTTGAGATTCAATAAGAATAAACCATTGACCAGCGGGGCATGACCATAAAACATATCTCTCATATAAATAGAACAACCATTATTCTCAGATTTAAATGAGTAGCCATCTCGCATTAAACGAGATCCAGATACAATGTTCATGCTTAAAGCTGGTACTAAATAACAATTATTGAGGTTTAAAACTAATCCCGTAGGTAAATGTAGAGGTAGCGTGCCGACGGCGATCACATCGACCTTGGAACCATTCCTGACGCACATCGTCACCTCGTCCTTCGCCAGTCTCCGCTTATTCTGCAGCTCCTGTTTTGAGTTACAAATATGAGCAACCGCACCGGTATCAAATACCCAGGAGCTACTACGAGCGCTGGTTAGGTACACATCAATAACATGTATATCACATATACCTTTGTTATTGCCGGCCTTCTTATCCGCTAAGTACATGGCGCAGTTCCGCTTCCAGGGACTGTTTCCCTTGCAATAAAAGCACTCAGTCTTAGGCTTGGGTCCATGCTTTGGCTTCTTCCCGGCAACTGGCTTACCAGGCATGGCAACTCCCTTGCCATCCTTCTTGAAGTTCTTCTTACCCTTGCCTTTCTTGAACTTAGTGGTTTTATTCACCATCAACACTTGATGTTCCTTTTTAATCTCCACCTCCGCTGATTTCAGCATTGAATATACCTCAGGAATGGTTTTTTCCATCCCCTGCATATTGAAGTTCATCACAAAGCTCTTGTAGCTAGGTGGGAGCGACTGAAGGATTATGTCAATGACCGCATCATCCGGGAGATTAACTCCCACCTGAGATAAGCGGTTGTGCAACCCAGACATTTTGAGTATGTGCTCGCTGACAGAACTATTCTCCTCCATCTTACAACTGTAGAACTTGTCGGAGACTTCATATCTCTCGACCCGGGCATGATCTTGGAAAACCATTTTCAGCTCTTGGAACATCTCATATGCTCCGTGCTGCTCAAAAGGCTTTTGGAGCCCCGGTTCTAAGTTGTAAAGCATGCCGCACTGAACCAGGGAGTAATCATCACTACGCGACTGCCAGGCGTTCATAACGTATTGAGTTGCTGGGAAAACAGGTGCATCACCTAGTGGTGCTTCAAGGATATATGCTTTCTTGGCAGCTATGAGGATAATCTTTAGGTTACGGACCCAGTCCGTGTAGTTGCTACCATCATCTTTCAGCTTGGTTTTCTCTAGGAACGCGTTGAAGTTGAGGGCAACATTAGCGTGGGCCATTTGATATACAAGACATATTGCAAAGTTTTAGACTATGTTCATGATAATTAAGTTCATCTAATCAAATTATTTAATGAACTCTCACTCAGATAGACATCCCTCTAGTCATCTAAGTGATACATGATTCGAGTCAACTAGGCCGTGTCCGATCATCACGTGAGACGGACTAGTCATCATCGGTGAACATCTTCATGTTGATCGTATCTTCTATACGACTCATGTTCGACCTTTCGGTCTTTTGTGTTCCGAGGCCATGTCTGTACATGCTAGTATCGTCAAGTCAACCTAAGTGTATTGCGTGTGTAAATCTGGCTTACACCTGTTGTATGCGAACGTTAGAACCTATCTCACCCGATCATCACGTGGTGCTTCAAAACAACGGACCTTAGCAACGGTGCGCAGTTAGGGGGAACACAATTCTTGATATTTTAATGAGGGATCATCTTAGTTATGCTACCGTCATTCTAAGCAAATAAGATGTAAAAACATGATAAACATCACATGCAATCAAATAGTGACATGATATGGCCAATATCATTTTGCTCCTTTTGATCTCCATCTTCGGGGCGCCATGATCATCATCGTCACCGGCATGACACCATGATCTCCATCATCATGATGTCCATCATCATGATCTCCATCATCGTGTCTTCATGAAGTTGTCTCGCCAACTATTACTTCTACTACTATAGCTACCGGTTATCAATAAAGTAAAGTACTTACATGGCATTTTCATTGACGCGCACGTCATACAATAAATTAAGACAACTCCTATGGCTCCTGCCGGTTGTCATACTCATCGAAATGCAAGTCGTGATTCCTATTACAAGAACATGATCAATCTCATACATCACATCCTTTTGGCCCATGGCATATGCTGCAAGAACAAGTTAGACGTCCTCTAATTGTTGTTGCAAATTTTTACGTGGCTCCTATAGGTTTCTAGCAAGAACGTTTCTTAACTACGCCAAAACCACAACGTGATATGCCAATTTCTATTTACCCTTCATAAGGACCCTTTTCATCGAATCCGATCCGACTAAAGTGGGAGAGACAGACACCCGCTAGCCACCTTATGCAACTAGTGCATGTCAGTCGGTGGAACCTGTCTCACATAAGCGTATGTGTAAGGTCGGTCCGGGCCACTTCATCCCACGATGCCGCCGAATCAAGATAAGACTAGTAACGGCAAGTAAATTGGCAAAATCGACGCCCACAACAATTTGTGTTCTACTCGTGCATAGAAACTACGCATAGACCTAGCTCATGATGCCACTGTTGGGGATCGTTGCAGAAATTAAAATGTTTCTACGCATCACCAAGATCAATCTATGGAGCTTACTAGCAACGAGAGGGGAGTGCATCTTCATACCTTTGAAGATCGCGATGCGGAAGCGTTGCACGAACACGGTCGGTGGAGTCGTACACGAAGCGATTCAGATCGCGGCCGAATCCGATCTAAGCACCGAACAACGGTGCCTCCGTGTTCAACACACGTGCAGCCCGGTGACGTCCTCCGCGCCTTGATCCAGCAAGGAGAGAGGGAGAGGTTGGGGAAGACTCCGTCCAGCAGGAGCATGATGGTGTGGTGGTGGTGGAGGAGCGTGGCACTCCAGCAGGGCTTCGCCAAGCACTGCGAGAGACGAGGAGGGAGAGGGGTAGGGCTGCTCCAAGAGAGAGGGAGACTCGTGTATTTGGCAGCCCCAAAACCCCCACTATATATAGGGGAAGGGGAGGGGCACCGGCCCCCTAGATCCATCTAGAGGGGGGGCGGCCCCTCAGGGGGCAGCTGCCCTTGAGGGAGTCCTGGATTAGGGGGGTGTCCGGACAGCCGGACTATAACCTTTGGCCGGACTGTTGGACTATGAAGATACAAGACTGAAGACTTCGTCTCGTGTTCGGATGGGACTTTCCCTTGGCATGGAAGGCAAGCTTGGCAATACGGATATGTAGATCTCCTCCCATTTGTAACCGACTCTGTGTAACCCTATCCCCCTCCGGTGTCTATATAAACCGGAGGGTTTAGTCCGTAGGACAACAATAATCATACCATAGGCTAGCTTCTAGGGTTTAGCCTCTTCGATCTCGTGGTAGAATAACTCTTGTAATACTCATATCATCAAGAATAAATCAAGCAGGACGTAGGGTTTTACCACCATCAAGAGGGCCCGAACCTGGGTAAAACATCGTGTCCCCTGCCTCCTGTTACCATCCGCCTTAGACGCACAATTCGGGACCCCCTACCCGAGATCCGCCGGTTTTGACACCGACATTGGTGCTTTCATTGAGAGTTACACTGTGCCGTCGCCAGAAGGAAGGATGTCTCGTCTCATCTTTAAAGACGGTACTACTGCTGGGGGAGCTTTGGCTGTCGGCTAAACTCTTCGGCTAGGCGGTTTCATCATGACCACCCGTTCGGCCGCCGCGCCGATGATGACTTCTCGGGTCATCGAAAACAGCCTTGATACGTCTCCAACGTATCTATAATTTTTGATTGCTCCATGCTATATTATCTACTGTTTTGGACTATATTGAACTTTATTTTCCACTTTTATATTATTTTTGGGACTAACCTATTAACCGGAGGCCTAGCCCAGAATTGCTGTTTTTTGCCTATTTCAGTATTTCGGAGAAACAGAATATCAAACGGAGTCCAAATGGAATAAAACCTTCGGGAACGTGATTTTCTCACCGAACGTGATCCAGGAGACTTGGACCCTACTCCAAGGAGTCAAAGAGGCGGTCACGAGGGTGGGGGCGCGCCCACCCCCCTAGGGCGCGCCCCCTGCCTCGTGGGCCCCTCGGTGCTCCACCGATGTACTCCTTCCTCCTATATATACCTACGTACCCCCAAACTATCAGAACAGGAGCCAAAAACCTAATTCCACTGCCACAACTTTCTGTATCCACGAGATCCATCTTGGGCCTGTTTCGGAGCTCCGCCGGAGAGGGCCGTCATCACGGAGGGCTTCTACATCATCATAGCCCCTCCGATGAAGTGTGAGTAGTTTACCTCAGACCTTCGGGTCCATAGTTAGTAGCTAGATGGCTTCTTCTCTCTTTTTGGATCTCAATACAAAGTTCTCCCCCTCTCTTGTGGAGATCTATTCGATGTAATCTTCTTTTTGCGGTGTGTTTGTTGAGACCGATGAATTGTGGGTTTATGATCAAGTCTATCTATGAATAATATTTGAATCTTCTCTGAATTCTTTTATGTATGATTGGTTATCTTTGCAAGTCTTTTCGAATTATCCGTTTGGTTTGGCCAGCTACATTGGTAGTTCTTTTCATGGGAGAAGTTCTTAGCTTTGGGTTCAATCTTGCGGTGTCCTTTCCCAGTGACAGAAGGGGCAGCAAGGCACGTATTGCGTCGTTGCTAGCGAGGATAACAAGATATGGTTTATTTCATATTGCATGAACTTATCTCTCTACATCATGTCATCTTGCTTAAAGCGTTACTCTGTTTTTAACTTAATACTCTAGATGCATGCTGGATAGCGGTCGATGAGTGGAGTAATAGTAGTAGATGCAGAATCGTTTCGGTCTACTTGTCACGGACGTGATGCCCATATACATGATCATGCCTAGATATTCTCATAACTATGCTCAATTCTGTCAATTGCTCAACAGTAATTTGTTCACCCACCGTAGAATACTTATGCTATTGAGAGAAGCCACTAGTGAAACCTATGGCCCCCGGGTCTATTCTCATCATATCAATCTCCATCACTTTAATCTTGCTTTGATTTTTTACTTTGCCTTTTACTTTTCACTTTGCATCTCTATACCAAAAATACCAAAAATATTAAAAGTTCGTTCAAAGCACTTACTGAAAATGTTGCGTCGAAGCCGCTGATTCTCCTACACGGAGTCTGACAGTTGGGGACGAACATCCTTTAGTTCCACGCCCAGCTGGGTGTTGGCATCCTGGAGATTATTCTTCTCCCGCCTAACCCTCGTAAGCACGCTCTCGCCAGCCTTTAGCCGGCATAGGAGATGTTGCTCATCCGGATTTCCTCCGGCGTCATCTACAACTTCATTGTCAGATTTGCACATATGCCGCACATTATATGGTATCTATCATTTTAAATATGTGTTACCAGCGGGGGTCTTCTTGGACTTCTCTTCTGTGGCCAGTGCGGCCTGAAGTTGGGCTTTGCACTCTTCAAGCTCATGGGACAGTTGGGTATTCTTTTCTGTAATAACCTGCATAACAAATGATCCTTAAATTAGTTGTTCCAACTGTTTCAAGTCTCAGGGGCTACTGATATATATAATCATCAAAATTTCTCACCCGTATGTCCTTTACATACTAATCCGTGGCTCTGGCTAGACCATTTTGAGCAGCACGGAGGTACGCGTCTCCCGAGTTGAAGGCATCAAATGCCTCTTGGGAGAAACAAGCGTCACGGAGAACGGCTCGGCGACGCCTGTGGTTCATGGCGCTCTCCACCTCGGAATTTTTGGCGGACAGTCTGTCCGCATCCTCTGTCGGAGGAGCATCCGGCGTGTGCCCCGTATTCGCTTCCGCTTCCGGGTCCGGCCTTGGAGCCTGACTGGTGGAGGCGTGATTGGCGACCTCTCCGGATATAGTCCGGCGAGCGTTCTTCTTCCTAAGAAAGCACGGCCGTTAATATGCCTTTAAAGAATGATATGATGGAGTAAGGCAGCGCGCCAAACCGCTGCGCCGGTGTCTCAGTCCGGACTGCATTTCTTTTCAGCCTGCCCAGCCTCGCAGCCCCTTGTTGGCTAGTTGCCGCGGGCTCGGCATGACGTCTCAAGGGCCTTCCCTACAAAACACCGTTGGTATACGGTAAGCAAAGTACACAAGGACGGATCCTTTTCAAAATGTCGGGACTTCGGTCTCAGTTACCTGTGAAGCTGGGAGCAGCCCAGGGTAATCAGCCATAATGGCTACCAAGGCATTATCGCTGCTTAATTGGTAAAATACCCTATCAATTAGCTCCACATATATGTCCGGATCCTCTTGGGAGGCCGGGTCGAGGGACCGCTCCGGATCCTCTGGTTGTGGAGGCGGGCTGTTGATCTCCCTTACAGCCTTACGCAGCTCCTGTGTTGGAATCGCAAGGTAAGATACTTAACTGTGGGAATATGGAACGGATGGGCATGAAAAGTGTCGACTTACCCAGCTCGGAGGATTGTACATAGAAAATCCGCCCTGTGGATTGACATGGAGGAATTCCTCCTCTTCTCCCTTGTACAAATCGAACAAGATTTTTGCTAGAGCAGCGGTCGAGTCCGGCCCCTTGCGGCCGCAGCAGGTGGCGTCATCCTCCCCGTTGAAATCCCACATGGGGTGGCCTCGATATTGAAGCAGTTGCACCCCCCGAATAACGCATATCGCCATGACTTCGATCATGGTCAGTCCTGATTGAGCCAATAACTTTATCCGGCTCATCAGGTAAAGAACGTCGCTGTCATCTTCCTCCTGGGGGCTCCGTGGATGCTAGCTCAGGCGCTTCTTCAAAGGAGCATTGTCAAACTCAGGAAGGCCGATCCGAATAGGATCCGGAAGGGGGAAGTCTTCTATATAAAACCACTCTGAAGGCTAGTCTTCGGACGCCTTCTTCGGGGTTCCGGATAGATACCGGTCCCGGCGATGCGCCATACTTCGGCTCCACCCACTTGATATATTGACCCCCTCTGAGAACGAGGCACAAGGCAGAACAGCTTCTTCCACAGTGCGAAATGAGCCTCGCGACCCAAAAACAGCTCACAGAGGGCTACGTAGCCCGCGATATGTAGTATGGATGCAGGGGTAGGGCAGTGCAACTGGAGGCCATAGAACTCTAGGAGCCCCCGGAGAAATGGATGAATTGGAAATCCGAGTCCTGTTATCAAATAAGGGACAAGGCATACCCGCTCTCCTTTGGAGGGATTGGGAAAGCTCTCCGCTTGCTCTCCCGCATTGTAGGTGGCGAGCCCGGCTCGAACCGGGACCATATAGGCTAGGGGACCCTGGGTCTGAAGATTCACTAGTTGGCTCTGCGAGACGGAACACCTCTCCCAATCTCCGGGCTTGGGGCTGGAGGAACAAGAGGAGGAGCTGCGTCGACCGGCCATGATGGAATGGATTGCTTCCGGGTGCGCTCCGATGAATGCTCGCTAAGGGAGGAGGGTGTGGTTTGGATCTGAATCCTTGTCTCTTTAATAGGCAGGTCATTTGCATAGCTAGGGGGTAAGTGTAAAAACACCCTGGCTCTTCACATTCGCTTGACACGTGGAAGGTGGCCATTATTGGCATGGAAGCCAAGGAGCGCAGCA
>NC_053023.1:525182998-525261614 GCF_003073215.2 Triticum urartu
AAAACCCAAAGCGGACTGCGCTGGTCTTGATTCGAACCCGCGACCTTCCCGAGCAAATTACATGCGCAACCAACACGCATGTCTATTGTTTGTGCAAACCTATTTGGCGCTGCAGGCGCCGGTTTGTTGTTTGTGCAAACCGGCGCCTGCAGGCGCGTCAACTGGGCCGGCCCATCTAGAATTTTTTCTGTGTTTAAAATGAAAAACCCAAAGCGGACTACGCTGGTCTTGATTCGAACCCGCGGATTTTACCTTTTCGCTTTTTCTGCCGTTGTCTTGGGCCAAAATATGGGTACACCTCTCGTGAAGGAAGGCCCAATAGGCCGTATAGCTTTTTCTGGGCATTTCCTATTTGGCGCTGCAGGCGCCGGTCTGTTGTTTGTGCAAACCGGCGCCTGCAGGGGTGTCAACTGGGCCGGCCCATCTAGAATTTTCTTCTGTGTTTAAAATGAAAAACCCAAAGCGGACTGCGCTGGTCTTGATTCGAACCCGCGACCTTCCCGAGCAAATTACATGCGCAACCAACACGCATGTCTATTGTTTGTGCAAACCCAAAGCGGACTGCGCTGGTCTTGATTCGAACCCGCGACCTCCCCGAGCAAATTACATGCGCAACCAACACGCCACCCGACTGGGTTCTGTTAGAAATGAACTTTCTACCTTTCTTATTCTTTCTTTTCCCTTTTCCCTTTTCCCTTTTTCTTTTTTCTATTTTTCTGTTTTAAATGCGTGATTGTAAATCGGTGAACTTTTTCTTCAAAATACGGACGTTTTTCAAAAAATCATGGCCTATTTTCAATTTTGGTGAACTTTTCTAAAAAAAAATCATGAACTTGTTTTTCAAATTCAATGAACTTTTTTTGGAATTCATGAACTTTTTTCAATTTCGATGAACTTTTTTCAAATTTGATGAACTTTTTTAAAAATTTTGTGAACTTTTTTCAAATTCGATGATTTTTTTTTTGAAAATCCATGAACTTTTTTAATTTCGATGAACTTTATTCAAATTTGATAAACTTTTTCAAAACCGATGAACTTTTTGTTTGAAAATTGATGAACTTTTTTCAAGTTTGTGAACTTTTCTTGAAAATTGATGAACTACTTTTGAAAATCCATGAACTTTTTTCAATTTCGATGAACTTTTTGTTAGAAAAGTGATGAAAGTTTTTTCAAGTTTGTGAACTTTTTTTAAAAATTGATGAACTTTGTTCGAAATCTATGAACCTTTTCAAATTCATGTTTTTTCGTCAAATAATTCAGAAGATATTAATTGGTACAATTTTGTGCAATAAAATAGCGAGGAAGCTTTGTTATTATATAATTCTGCGCTGTTACTAACGCTAGTGGCAAGTAATTCGAGTGGCTAGCTGATCTCGTACGCTACTGAAACTACATTTGTTCAAAACCTGTCCAGAGCATTTATTTTTGCGATTTTTTGAACCCACGCTATGATTTTTCGGTGTTGTACACGTTAGTTGGGCCGGCCCAACTCGACGGTGTAGTAGGCGCCGGGGACGACTTCTGGCGCCTGTGGCGCCCAATAGGAGCTCCCCTTTTTCTGCCGTTCTCTTGGGCCAAAATATGGGTGCACCTCTCGTGAAGGAAGGCCCAATAGGCCGTATAAGAAAGAAATAGGCTCAGTTGCGCGTTTTCGCTCATACAGGCATATATGTCTCGCCTTCAGCGAGTCTTGCCCACGAGAGAGCTGGGCCGGCCCTCGAGCGCGGGAGGCCACAGGCTCTTTTTTTGGGAGCCCCTATACGGCGCTGCAGGCGCCCGTTGGTGCTACCGGCGCTCGCTAGCGACGCCTAGCGGGCCGGCCCACCAATAGACTCGTTAAGAAAACGCGAAGAAAAAACAAAAACATGCTGTTGATGTGGTTCGAACCCTGCACCTCAGCATTCACAGCTTAACCCCATAACCACTTGACAATCCTAGCTCTTCTGCCTACTACAAAGAAAACCGTCCTAGTTAATGTTTCCTTTAGTAAAACAGTACCTTATAACAAATATAATTTTTTTAAATTCTTTTTAACAAAACAAGATCATCGATTTTTACCCAAAAAAATCATTGTTTTTTGGGGGAAAAAGTTATTTTGAAATAAGTTCATCAATTTTATAAAAGGTTCACCTATTTGGAAAAGAGTTCATTGATTCTGAAAAAGGTTCATCGATTTCGAAAAACAGTTCACCGATTTTGAAAAAGAGTTCATCGATTTTGAAAAAAAGTTCATGGATTGTGAAAAGAGTTCATCGGTTTTGAAAAAAGTTCATTGATTTCGAAAAACAGTTCACCGATTTTGAAAAAGAGTTCATCGATCGTGAAAAGAGTACATCGGTTTTGAAAAAGAGTTCATCAATTTAGAAATAAAGTTCATCGATTTTGAAAAAAGTTCATCGATTCTGAAAAGAAAATCATGGATTGTGAAAAGAGTTCATCGGTTTTGAAAAAAGTTCATCGAACTAGAAAAAAGTTCATCGGCTGTGAAAGATAGTTCACTGATTGTGAAAAAAAGTTCACTGATTTTGAAAAAGAGTTCAACGATTTTTAAAAAAACGTTCTTTCAAATTAGCAAAAGAAAAAAGAAAAAACGTTCCGAAAAGAAAGAAAAAGAAAAAGAACAAAAAACATAACAAAACTGTTCCAAATAAAAAGGAAAAAGAAATAGGAAAAAGGAATTGTTGCAAGAATAAAATGGAGAAGAAGCAGTAGATAAGCAACTAATATGAGGCAGTGGGGTGGTTAGTGCTTGAGGCAAAAGACAGCGAGGTCGCGGAATCGATTCCTGTCGAAATTGCTCGTTTTTTTGTCCTCCTTCCAGCTATAACCGCCGCCTGCAGCGCTAAATAGGGAATGCCTCTTTTTTCTGTCTTCTTTTTTTACTTTTGTTTATATACTTTAAAATATTTCATATATAAAAAATGGGCTACGCTACAGTGGGCTGGCCCGATGCTGTAGTGCTCGACGTGAGACCTCCCTCTCGTCTCGCGTAATGCGAGATATAGACGTTGCACCCCATTGGGCGCTTCCGGCCCCAATTGTGCAGTTCAACCTGCAAACCAGCGCACACTACGTCTCAGTTCTAGGCAGGCCCATTCTACATTTTTCTTTTCTGTTTAAAACTCAAAAAAGGGTGCCAAAGTGCGGGAGGTCCTATTGGACACATTCTGCATCAATTAGCGACCCCGACGCACAGGCGCGTGCCCCTACTGGGCCGGCCCATTGTAGCCAGCGGCGCACGCAGCGAATGGCGTATTGCAGCTAACTGCACACTATAGTGATCAACCTGTGGTTGAGATGGTTAGGTGGACAGTGGTATCCCTAACCCACCAGGATTCAAATCCTGGTGCTCGCATTATTTCTGGATTTATTTCAGGATTTTCGGCGATGCGTTTTCAGTGGGAGGAGATATTTCCATCGACGACGAGGTGCCTACGGTGACTTCGTAAATCTTAAGATGATGTGCCGGCTCAGTCTTTCGGAGATGCTCATAGGGGTAGGGTGTGCGTGTGTGCGTTCATAGGGGTGAGTGTATGCGCGTGTATATGAGCGCTTGTGTCTGTACTTATGCTCAAAAAAAAAACTGCACACTATAGTGACTATGTACTGTAGTGATCCAGTTTAATGTAGTGAATCAGTTTTTTGGCCCGTGTTTTTAATTCAAACATTTTCCAAATAAATAAATATATTTCCGAAAACGTGAACATTTTATGAAATTCCGAACTTTTCAAAATTGGGAACATTTTTTGAAAATTTCCGAACATTTTTTGAATTTGTAAAGAAATTTGGAAAAAGGGACATTTTCTGAAATTCCAAACATTTTTTGAAACGTGAATTTTGTTTTTAAATTCTAAAATGTGAACATTTTTGAATTTGTGATTTTTTTTGAAAAAAGGAACATTTTTTAAATTCCGAACAAAATTTTAAAACCTTGAATATTTTTTCAATTTGTGAACAAAATTTGAAGAACAGGAACATTTTTTGAAAATTCGGAACAAAAATTTTGAAACCGGAAACATTTTTTGAATTTGTGAAAAAATTTTGAAAACGGGATTTTTTTTGAATTTTTGAAAAAAATCTGAAAACAGGAACATTTTTTAAATTCGGAAACAAAATTTCAAAAAAGCTTGAAAAGAAAAAAGGAAAAAAAGAAAAAAGAAAGAAGCAGAAAAAATAAAAGAAAAAACAAAAAAGAAGAGAAATAAAAAAAGAAAAAAAATAAGCTGAAAAAGAAAAAGCCGGTTCTGGAACCTTCTACAACGTTTCCAAAACCGAAAAAAAACCGACTGGAAATATCATAGAAGGTTCCCAAAAACCGGTGTCTGCTGAAACGCTAAAATGGGCCGGCCCACTTGGTCGCTCGCTCGCACCTCCTCCTGTGTTTTTGGGAAACAAGCTCATCTATAGAAAATTCATGATCTTTTTCAGATTTATGTAAATTGATGAGCTTTCTTTTTCAAAGTCAATGATTTTTTTTTTCAAATTCGGGAACTTTTTTTAAAAATCCTTGAGCTTTTTTGAATTCACAGACTTTTCGTTTTTGGGAAATTATTTCGGTTTTTTTTTCTGAAACTCGCCAACTTTTTCTCAAAATTTTAAAAAATATATCAAATATATGATTTATTTTTTATTCCAAAAGTCAAAGCAAAGGGAAAACTGGTGTAACATCCAAATGCATGCGAGCCCCGACTCAAAAAAAGAAAAGATAGTACGTTCGAGCAAGCAGATGGACGAGCGACAGAGAGAGCGCTGATTTCGCGTTTATCTGGGCCGACCCGCTATATCTCTCCTTTCGAGCGCCAGGATGGCTAACCGGCGCTGAGAGCGCCAATTAGCACCCGCTCAAAAACTAAACAGGACAGAAACGTTCGCTAGGTGATCCTTCTGGTAGCGATGCAATTAGGATGGTGCCAACATACCCTATCCCGTGCCAAAAATTCAGCCCGTGTATTTCGGGATAAAAAATGCCATGAACAAAAAAGTGTCATGTGAACACAAAAGGAAAGGACAGAAAAATGCCATAATAAAAAAATTGCCATCTCTTAATAAAAAAAACGCAATCTAAAAAACCAAAAAATGCCACCTCTTAAAAATAAAAAGGGGTGTGCTATACGTCCGTCGGCTGATCTTTCGTGAGCCATTATATCTGCCGCATCAAGCTGCCGAGCGCGCCTCCAACGTTGCAACACAGGTCTTGTTGCAGTTTTTTTGCATTACCTATTTTGTTGCAACTGAGGTTTTGTTGCAAATTTTTTTTGCAACTAAGCTCTTGTTGTAGAAAATTTCCGCAATAGAGGTTTTGCTGCAAAACATAGATTCATCGTAGACCATAGCAACACCGCATATGTTTTAAAAACACAGCCCTTGTTGTAGAAGCGTTGCTGCCATCTCTTAAATAAAAATGCCATCTCCTAAATAAAAATGCCAGCTCTAAATACAAAATTGCCATCTCCTAAAAAATGCCATCACTTAATAAACAAAAAAAATACCAACTCTAAATATAAAAATTGCATCTCTTAGAAAACAAAAATGCCATCTCTTAAAATGTCATTTCTTAATAATAAAAATGTCATCTCTTAAAAAGCAAAGAATACCATCTCTTAGTATAAAAATGCCATCATGGTTAAACAGTCATGTTAATTTTTTGTACAAAAATGTCATCATGGTTAAACTGTCATGTAACATGTTTCACAAAAAATGTGAGAAACCACCGTAGCAAATTTTCTAGAAAAAAATGCCATGTAGCAAAAAAACCCAATGGTCTGGGATAGATCTACCACGTGCAAACTTGCACTACTACCAGTGCGACACCACGGGTTGATTACAAAAGTAAAGTGTCCATTGGGCTTTATGTTAAAACGAACTAGTTCGAAATCTGACATGGCAACAACCCTGCTCTCAGAACCATGCGACCATATCAGACTGTAGGAAGGGGAGGGGGCGCATCAACCTCATGGCTGACGGTCGCCCGCTATGATTTCTGTTGGTTTAAAGAGGAGAAGGTTCAAATTGATTTTCTATTTTTATTCTTGCCTCGTCAGGAAAATATTAGAGATGCAATTAGGATGGCCAAACCGCGTGATTACATATCCTTATGTACGACAGGATGGGGTCCACCGGGCTACACAGAAGATATGGCTCACACAGTGATGACCCATAAGTATAGGGGGTCAATCGTAGTCCTTTCGATAAGTAAGGGCGTCGAACCTAATGAGGAGCAAAAGGAATTGATAAGCAATTTTGATTAAAATGCTTTTGAAGACACACGGGAATTTCATCTAGTTACTTTGACCATGATTCATTGACTTATGTTCATTGCCTTCATAAGTTGTTATGTGGGTGGACCGGAGGCAAGGTATTGTTCTTTCTTGAACAAACAACCTACTTATAATTATCTCCTCCATGCAAGCATCTGCAAATACAAGATAATGAATTAAGATAAATGTAACCATAGCATGAAACATATGGATCCAAAATAACACCTTATGGAACAACTCGTAAACTGGGGTTTAGATTTCAGTCACTCCCGCAACCCATCATCTACAAACTAATTCCAAAGTACCTCCCCCTAGGCTCAAACATGGTGAAGTGGCATGTAGTCAACGTTCACACGACACCACTAGAGGACGGACAACATAACGCATCATCCAAACATTGAATGGTGATCAGCTTCACATGATTACTTATAATAAGGCTTCTCCCATGTCCTCAATAACAAATAGAACTACTTACAAATCATAATTGTGTTCATGGTTAGAGTATAAATATGTATTTAATAATCTGGACATAATCTTTCACCAAGTAAACCAACTAGCATCAACTACAAAATGTAATCAACACTACTAGCACCCCCAGGTACCAATCTGAGGTTTGGTACAAAGATTGAAAGCAAGGGAAGAACTAGCGTTTATAGATGAGATGGTGCTAGTGAAGATGTTGATGGAGATGGAGTTTCCCACGATCGAAGGAGCATTGGTGATGATGATGCGAGGTACTTCTTTCTTCCAGTTATATATTCCAAAATAATTCTTTATAAATTTTCACGTCATTCGGAGCTCTAGAGAATTGCTATCTCTGTAGTAGCATTTTTTGGTCAGAATTCCAGCTGCCGCAATCTCTCTCTCTTTTGATGTACCTTGCATTTTAAGAGAGAAAAGGTATTAGAATTGCATCATAACATGGAATATAACTTCAGAACAGTATAACTAACAGTAGGAAAACATGATGCAAAATGGATGTATCAACCATCCCAAGCTTCGACTCCGCTTGCCCTTGAGTGAATGTTGAACTCAATAAACATGACCATAAGTTTATAGATAGATAGATAGAGAGAGAGAGGTGTCAATAAAAGTGTTGGGGAACGTAGTAATTTAAAAAATTTCCTACGCACATGCAAGATCATGGTGATCCATAGCAATGAGAGGGGAGAGTGTTGTCCACTTACCCTCGTAGACCGTTAAGTGGAAGCGTTATGACAACGCGGTTGATGTAGTCGTACGTCTTCACGATCGACCGATCCTCAAAACCGAACGTACGGCACCTCCGCGTTCAGCACACGTTCAGCTCGGTGACGTCCCGCGAACTCACGATCCAGTAGAGCTCAGGGAAGAGTTTCGTCAGCACGACGACGTGGTGACGATGTTGATGAAGCTACCGTTGCAGGGCTTCGCCTAAGCACCGCTACAGTATGACCGAGGTGGATTATGGTGGAGGGGGGCACCGCACACGGCTGGGAGAGATCAATGATCAACTTATGTGTCTAGAGGTGCCCCCTGCCCCCGTATATAAAGGAGCAAGGGGGGAGGCCGGCCGGCCCTAGAGGGCGTGCCAGGAGGAGGAATCCTCCTCCTAGAAGGAGTAGGATTCCCCTCTTTCCTACTCCTACCAGGAGGGGGAAATGAAGAGGGAGAAGGAGAAGGAAAGGGGGGCGCCGCCCCCCTCTCCTAGTCCAATTCGGAGCAGAGGGGGAGGGAGCGCGTGGCCTGCCCTGGCCAGCCCCTCTCTCTCCACTAGGGTCCAACAAGGCCCATTAACCCCCGGGGGGTTCCGGTAACCCCTCCGGCACTCCGGTTTTTCTCCGATTTCACCCGGAACTCTTCCGGTGTCCAAATATAGCCTTCCAATATATCAATCTTTATGTCTCAACCATTTCGAGACTCCTCGTCATGTCTGTGATCATATCCGGGACTCTGAACTACCTTCGGTACATCAAAACATATAAACTCATAATACCGATCGTCATAGAACTTTAAGCGTGCGAACCCTACAGGTTCGAGAACTATGTAGACATGACCGAGACATGTCTCTGGTCGATAACCAATAGCGGAACCTGGAAGCTCGTATTGGTTCCTACATATTCTACGAAGATCTTTATCGGTCAAACCGCATAACAATATACGTTGTTCCCTTTGTCATCAGTATGTTACTTGCCCGAGACTTGATCGTCGGTATCCCAATACCTAGTTCAATATTGTTACAGGAAAGTCTCTTTACTCGTTCCGTAATGCAACATCTCGCAACTAACTCATTAGTCACATTGCTTGCAAGGCTTATAGTAATGTGCATTACCGAGAGGGCCCAGAGATACCTCTCCGACAATTGGAGTGACAAATCCTATTCTTGATCTATGCCAACTCCACGAACACCATCGGCTACACCTGTAGAGCACCTTTATAATCACTCAGTTAAGTTGTGACGTTTGGTAGCACACAAAGTGTTCCTCCGGTATTCGGGAGCTGCATAATCTTATAGTCATAGGAACATATATAAGTCATGAAGAAAGCAATAGCAGTAAACTTAAATGATCAAGTCCTAAGCTAACGAAATGGGTCAAGTCAATCACATCATTCTCCTAATGATGTGATCCTGTTGATCAAATAACAACTCGTGTCTATGGCTAGGAAACTTAACCATCTTTGATCAATGAGCTAGTCAAGTAGAGGCATACTAGTGACACTATGTTTGTCTATGTATTCACACATGTATTATGTTTCCGGTTAATACAATTCTAGCATCAATAATAAACATTTATCATGAAAGAAGGAAATAAATAATAACTTTATTATTGCCTCTAGGGCATATTTCCTTCAGTCTCCCACTTGCACTAGAGTCAATAATCTAGATTACACAGTAATGATTCTAACACCCATGGAGTCTTGGTGCTGATCATGTTTTGCTCATGGAAGAGGCTTAGTCAGCGGGTATGCAACATTCAGATCCGTATGTATCTTGCATATCTCTATGTCTCCCACCTGGACTTGATCCCGAATGGAATTGAAGCGTCTCTTGATGTGCTTGGTTCTCTTGTGAAATCTGGATTCCTTTGCCAAGGCAATTGCACCAGTATTGTCACAAAAGATTTTCATTGGACCCGATGCACTAGGTATGACGCCTAGATTGGATATGAACTCCTTCATCCAGACTCCTTCATTTGCTGCTTCCGAAGCAGCTATGTACTCCGCTTCACACGTAGATCCCACCACGACACTTTGTTTAGAACTGCTCCTACTGACAGCTCCAATGTTCAATATAAACATGTATCCGTTTTGCGATTTAGAATCGTCTGGATCAGTGTCAAAGCTTGCACTGACGTAACCATTTACGACGAGCTCTTTGTCACCTCCATAAACGAGAAACATATCCTTAGTTCTTTTCAGGTATTTCAGGATGTTCTTGACCGCTGTCCAGTGATCCATTCCTGGATTACTTTGGTACCTCCCTACTAAACTAATAGCAAGGCACACATCAGGTCTGGTACACAACATCGCATACATGATAGAGCCTATGGCTGAAGCATAGGGAACACTTTTCATTTTCTCTCTATCTTCTGTAGTGGTCGGGCATTGAGTCTTACTCAACTTCACACCTTGTAACACAGGAAAGAACCCTTTCTTAGCTTGATCCATTTTGAACTTCTTCAAAACTTTATCAAGGTATGTGCTTTGTGAAAGTCCAATTAAGCGTCTTGATCTATCTATATAAATCTTGATGCCTAATATATAAGCATCTTCGCCAAGGTCTTTCATTGAAAAACTCTTATTCAAGTATCCTTTTATGCTATCCAGAAATTCTATATCATTTCCAATCAAAAATATGTCATCCACATATAATATTATAAATGCTACAGAGCTCCCACTCAGTTTCTTGTAAATACAGGCTTCTCCAAAAGTCGGTATAAAACCATATGCTTTGATCACACTATCAAAACGTTTATTCCAACTCCGAGAGGCTTGCAACAGTCCATAAATGGATCGCTGGAGTTTGCACACTTTGTTAGTACCCTTTGGATCAATAAAACCTTCAGGTTGCATCATATATAACTCTTCTTCCGGAAATCTAGTCAGGAATGTAGTCTTTACATCCATTTGCCAAATTTCGTAATCATAAAATGCGGCAATTGCTAACATGATTCGGATGGACTTAAGCATCGCTACGGGTGAGAAGGTCTCATCGTAGTCAATCCTTGAACTTGTCGAAAACCTTTTGCAACAAGTCGAGCTTTGTAGGCAGTAACATTACCGTCAGCATCAGTCTTCTTCTTGAAGATCCATTTATTCTCAATGGCTTGCCGATCATCGGGCAAGTCAACCAAAGTCCACATGTTGTTCTCATTCATGGATCCCATCTCAGATTTCATGGCTTCAAGCCATTTTGCGGAATCTGGGCTCATCATCGCTTCCTCATAGTTCGTAGATTGTCATGGTCAAGTAACATGACCTCCAGAACAGGATTACCGTACCACTCTGGTGCGGATCTTACTCTGGTTGACCTAGGAGGTTCAGTAGTAACTTGATCTGAAGTTTCATGATCATCATCATTAGCTTCCTCACTAATTGGTGTAGGTGTCACAGGAACTAGTTTCTGTGATGAACTAATCTCCAATAAGGGAGCAGCTACAATTACCTCATCAAGTTCTACTTTCCTCCCACTCACTTCTTTCGAGAGAAACTCCTCTAGAAAGGATCCATTCTTAGCAACAAATGTCTTGCCTTCGGATCTGTGATAGAAGGTGTACCCAACAGTCTCCTTTGGGTATCCTATGAGGACACATTTCTCCGATTTGGGTTTGAGCTTATCAGGTTGAAGCTTTTTCACATAAGCATCGCAGCCCCAAATTTTAAGAAACAACAACTTCGGTTTCTTGCCAAACCACATTTCATAAGGTGTCGTCTCAACGGATTTTGATGGTGCCCTATTTAACGTGAATGCAGCTGTCTCTAAAGCATAACCCCAAAACGATAGCGGTAAATCAGTAAGAGACATCATAGATCGCACCATATCTAGTAAAGTACGATTACGACGTTCGGACAAACCATTACACTGTGGTGTTCTGGTTGGCGTGAGTTGCGAAACTATTCTGCATTGTTTCAAATGTAGACCAAACTCGTAACTCAAATATTCTCCTCCACGATCAGATCGTAGAAACTTTATTTTCTTGTTACGGTGATTTTCCACTTCACTCTGAAATTCTTTGGACTTTTCAAATGTTTCAGACTTATGTTTCATTAAGTAGATATACCCATATCTGCTTAAATCATCTGTGAAGGTGAGAAAATAACGATACCCGCCGCGAGCTTCAATATTCATCGGACCACATACATCAGTATGTATGATTTCCAATAAATCTGTTGCTCGCTCCATTGTTATGGAGAACAGTATTTTAGTCATCTTGCCCATGAGGCATGGTTCGCAAGTACCAAGTGATTCATAGTCAAGTGATTCCAGAAGTCCATCAGTATGGAGTTTCTTCATGCGCTTTACACCAATATGACCCAAACAGCAGTTCCACAAATAAGTTGCACTATCATTATCAACTCTACATCTTTTGGCTTCAACATTATGAATATGTGTATCACTACTATCGAGATTCAACACAAATAGACCACTCTTCAAGGGTGCATGACCATAAAAGATATTACTCATATAAATAGAACAATCATTATTCTCAGATTTAAATGAATAACCGTCTCGCATCAAACAAGATCCAGATATAATGTTCATGCTCAACGCTGGCACCAAATAACAATTATTCAGGTCTAAAACTAATCCCGAAGGTAGATGTAGAGGTAGCGTGCCGACGGCGATCACATCGACTTTGGAACCATTTCCCACGCGCATCGTCACCTCGTCCTTAGCCAATCTTCGCTTAATCCGTAGTCCCTGTTTCGAGTTGCAAATATTAGCAACAGAACCAGTATCAAATACCGAGGTGCTACTGCGAGCTTTATTAAGGTACACATCAATAACATGTATATCACATATACCTTTGTTCACCTTGCCATCCTTCTTATCTGCCAAATACTTGGGGCAGTTCCGCTACCAGTGACCAGTCCCTTTGTAGTAGAAGAACTCAGTCTCAGGCTTAGGTCCAGACTTGGATTTCTTCTCTTGAGCAACAACTTGTTTGCCGTTCTTCTTGAAGTTCCCTTTCTTCTTCCCTTTACCCTTTTCTTGAAACTGGTGGTCTTGTTGACCATCAACACTTGATGCTCCTTCTTGATTTCTACCTCCGCAGCCTTTAGTATTGCGAAGAGCTCGGGAATCGTCTTATCCATCCCTTTCATATTATAGTTCATCACAAAGATCTTGTAGCTTGGTGGTAGTGATTGAAGAACTCTGTCAATGACACTATCAACCAAAAGATTAACTCCCAGCCGAGTCAAGTGATTATGGTACCTAGACATTCTGAGTATATGTTCACTGACAGAACTATTCTCCTCCATCTTGCAGCTGTAGAACTTATTGGAGACTTCATATCTCTCAATCCGGGCATTTGCTTGAAATATTAAATTCAACTCCTGGAACATCTCATATGCTCCATGACGTTCAAAACGTCGTTGAAGTCCCGGTTCTAAGCCGTAAAGCATGGCACACTGAACTATTGAGTAGTCATTAGCGTTGCTTTGCCAGACGTTCATAACATTTGGCGTTGCTCCTGCAACGGGTTTGGCACCCAGCGGTGCTTCCAGGACGTAATTCTTCTATGCAGCAATGAGGATAATCCTCAAGTTATGGACCCAGTACGTGTAATTGCTACCATCATCTTTCAACTTTGCTTTCTCAAGGAACGCATTAAAATTCAACGGAACAACATCACGGGCCATCTATCTACAATAACATAGACAAGAAAAATACTATCAGGTACTAAGTTCATGATAAATTTAAGTTCAATTAATCATATTACTTAAGAACTCCCACTTAGATAGACATCCCTCTAATCATCTAAGTGATCACGTGATCCATATCAACTAAACCATAACCGATCATCACGTGAAATGGAGTAGTTTTCAATGGTGAACATCACTATGTTGATCATATCTACTATATGATTCACGTTGACCTTTCGATCTCAGTGTTCCGAGGCCATATCTGCATTGCTAGGCTCGTCAAGTTTAACCCGAGTATTCTGCGTGTGTAAAACTATCTTACACCCCTTGTAGACGAATGTTGAGCTTATCACACCTGATCATCACGTGGTGTCTCGGCACGACGAACTTTAGCAACGGTGCATACTCAGGGAGAACATTTTTACCTTGAAATTTAGTGAGAGATCATCTTATAATGCTACCGGCAAACAAAGCAGAATAAGATGCATAAAGGATAAACATCACATGCAATCAATATAAGTGATATGATATGGCCATCATCATCTTGTGCCTTTGATCTCCATCTCCAAAGCACCGTCATGATCACCATCGTCACCGGCGCGACACCTTGATCTCCATCATAGCATCATTGTCGTCTCGCCAACTATTGCTTCTACGACTATCGCTACCGCTTAGTGATAAAGTAAAGCAATTACAGGGCGATTGCATTGCATACAATAAAGCGACAACCATATGGCTCCTGCCAGTTGCCGATAACTCTGTTACAAAACATGATCATCTCATACAATAAATATAGCATCATGTCTTGACCATATCACATCACAACATGCCCTGCAAAAACAAGTTAGACGTCCTCTACTTTGTTGTTGCAAGTTTTACGTGGCTGCTACGGGCTGAGCAAGAACCGTTCTTACCTACGCATCAAAACCACAACGATAGTTTGTCAAGTTAGTGTTGTTTTAACCTTCTCAAGGACTGGGCGTAGCCACACTCGGTTCAACTAAAGTTGGAGAAACTGACACCCGCCAGCCACTTGTGTGCAAAGCACGTCGGTAGAACCAGTCTCGCGTAAGTGTACGCGTAATGTCGGTCCGGGCCGCTTCATCCAACAATGCCGCCGAACCAAAGTATGACATGCTGGTAAGCAGTATGACTTGTATCGCCCACAACTCACTTGTGTTCTACTCGTGCATATAACATCTACGCAATAACCTGGCTCGGATGCCACTGTTGGGGAATGTAGTAATTTCAAAATTTTCCTACGCACACGCAAGATCATGGTGATGCATAGCAGCGAGAGGGGAGAGTGTCGTCCACATACCCTCATAGACCGTTAAGCAGAAGCATTATGACAACACGGTTGATGTAGTCGTACGTCTTCACGATCGATCGATCCTTAGTACTGTACGCACGGCACCTCCGCGTTCAACACACGTTCAGCTCGGTGACGTCCCGCGAACTCATGATCCAGTAGAGCTCGGGGAAGAGTTTTGTCAGCACGACGGCGTGGTGACGATGTTGATGAAGCTACTATTGCAGGGCTTCGCCTAAGCACCGCTACAGTATGACCGAGGTGGATTATGGTGGAGGGGGCAGCGCACACGGCTGGGAGAGGTCAATGATCAACTTGTGTGTATAGAGGTGCCCCTGCCCCCGTATATAAAGGAGCAAGGGGGGAGGCCGGCCTGCCCTAGAGGGCGCGCCAGGAGGAGGAATCCTCCTCCCAGTAGGAGTAGGATTCCCCTCTTTCGCACTCCTACTAGGAGGGGGAAAGGAAGGGGGGAAGGAGAAGGAAAGGGGGGCACCGCCCGCCCTCTCCTAGTCCAATTCGGACCAGAGGGGGAGGGGGCGCGCGGCCTGCCCTGGCCGCCCCCCTCTCTCTCCACTAGGGCCCAACAAGGCCCATTAACCCCCGGGGGGTTCCGGTAACCCCTCCGGCACTCCGGTAAAAATCCCGATTTCACCCGGAACTCTTCCAATGTCTAAATGTAGGCTTCCAATATATCAATCTTCATGTCTCAACCATTTAGAGACTCCTCGTCATGTCCGTGATCATATCCGGGACTCTGAACTACCTTCGGTACATCAAAACATATAAACTCATAATACCGATCATCACAGAACTTTAAGCGTGCGGACCCTATGGGTTTGAGAACTATGTAGACATGACCGAGACATGTCTCCGGTCAATAACCAATAGCAGAACCTGGATGCTCATATTGGTTCCTACATATTCTACGAAGATCTTTATCGGTCAAACCGCATAACAATATACGTTGTTCCCTTTGTCATCGGTATGTTACTTGCCCGAGATTCGATCGTCGGTATCCCAATACCTAGCTCAATCTCGTTAGTGGCAAGTCTCTTTACTCGTTCCGTAACGCAACATCCCACAACTAACTCACTAGTCACATTGCTTGCAAGGCTTATAGTGATGTGCATTACCGAGAGGGCCCAGAGATACCTCTCCGACAATCGGAGTGACAAATCCTATTCTTGATCTATGCTAACTCCATGAACACCATCGGAGACACCTGTAGAGCACCTTTATAATCACCCAGTTACTTTGTGACGTTTGGTAGCACACGAAGTGTTCCTCCGGTATTCGGGAGTTGCATAATCTCATAGTCATAGGAACATATATGAGTCATGAAGAAAGCAATAGCAGTAAACTTAAACGATCAAGTGCTAAGCTAACGAAATGGGTCAAGTCAATCACATCATTCTCCTAATGATGTGATCCCATTGATCAAATAACAACTCATGTCTATGGCTAGGAAACTTAACCATCTTTGATCAATGAGCTAGTCAAGTAGAGGCATACTAGTGACACTATGTTTGTCTATGTATTCACACACGTATTATGTTTCCGGTTAATACAATTCTAGCATGAATAATAAACATTTATCATGAAATAAGGAAATAAATAATAACTTTATTATTTCCTCTAGGGCATATTTCCTTGAAAAAGAACATACATATATGGCAACATCATGCTTAAGATCATCATTAATCACTAATTTATTTTCGTAGAACTTCTCATGATCAAGTAATCCATAAGTCATGGTATAAACAATAAACTCTCTTGAAAACTAACAAACTATGTGCTCATTCATTCAAGCAATTAAAATTGAGCATACTTCCAGAAGAGTCTATGTACTCCCTTCGTTCCAGAATATAAGGTGTATTGCTTTCCGTGCAAGTCAAACTTGTGTATATTTGACCAAGATTATAGAACAAAATATCGACACCCACAATACAAAATAAATAACATATGGAAACACTTTTCATGATGTATCTAATGTTACAAATTTGGTACGGCAGATATTGCTATTTTTTCTAGAAACTTGGTCAAACATGAACATCTTTGACTTCTGAAAAAACTAATACACCTTATATTTTGGAATGGAGGGAGTAAGAGCTTTGATTTAGCAAACTTCATATGCTCAACTATTATATAATCTTCTAATGCTTTGATTTTCCATCGAACACAAAGGAATACGAGGGTTTAATTTGTCACCACCCAACTTATTTACCACATGGATAATTGTCAACAATAATAACTCATGATCATATATATTCAAGTGGATATATGTGCATGGATCTTTCCCCACCACATGTTTCTTACCAAGTGAATAATAATTAAGATTGGAATAGTAGGAAATCTTTTGACTCTTGCATAAAAGTAAACCTTGAATAATAAAAGATAGGCCCTTCGTAGAGTGAAGCAGAGGTTGTCATGCACTTTTGATGTTTTTAGATATGCAAACTCTTAATGCAAAGGAACGTAACTTTATATTGCTCCCTATGATAGTGACCTTTATTGAGCAGTCTGTCGCTTTTATTACTTCACCATCATAAGATCGTACACAGCTTATTTTCCCTTCGAGTAAAAGATCATACATATTTAGGAGTAATTTTTATAGCTTGCACCAATGGAAACTTACTTGATGGATCTTATTCAATCCATAGGTAGATATGGTGGACTCTTATGACAAGAAACTGGGATTAAGGGTATTTGGATGCACAAATAGTATCTCTAATTAGTACGGAAATTTTGGCTAGCAAAGATTACAAACAAGCACCACATGTTGGAGGATCCATGACAATATAATTTCTACACAAAATATACACAAACATAACTTATTACGTTGTCTTCCTTGTACAATATCAACCATTTGATCGAGTTTGGAAATAATTAATGAGTGTTCGCAATCATAAAAGGTGTCCAAGATAGTGTATTTGCATGTGAAATCTCTATTCCTTCATTATTCTTTCATAAATTGTTTGGATGACCAATGCTATGTTTGTTAACCTTAAATAAATGTTATCATCTATACCCTTCATGTGAAGTCATTACTTCCCATGGGATAAACATACTAAATTTATTATTGCAAAGATTGAGATGCAAAGCAACAAAAATTAAAGGATACTCATACTAATCTTTATTATAAGAACGCTCACGCATATTGATAGCACATGTATGGAACAAACACTAAAAAACCTACTTCATAGTAATACTAAAGATCAAACTAAGATAGATAATAATGGTAAAAGTGATGGTGATACGATATGGGGGTACCTCCCCAAGCTTGGAACAAGCCAAGGGTAGTGCCCATACCCGAGTACTCAAGTTTCTTCTTTGATGATGGTGGTGATGAAGTGGTGGGTGAAGGAAATATGCCCTAGAGGCAATAATAAAGTTATTATTTATATTTCCTTATATCATGATAAATGTTTATTATTCATGCTAGAATTGTATTAACCGGAAACTTAGTACATGTGTGGATACATAGACAAACAGAGTGTCCCTAGTATGCCTCTACTTAACTAGCTCGTTAATCAAAGATGGTTAAGTTTCCTAGCCATAGACATGTGTTTTCATTTGATGAACGGGGTCACATCATTAAAGAATGATGTGATGGACAAGACCCATCCGTTAGCTTAGCACTATGATCATTTAGTTTATTGCTATTGCTTTCTTCATGACTTATACATGTTCCTATGACTATGAGATTATGCAACTCCGAATACCGGAGGAACACTTAGTGTGCTATCAAACTTCACCACACAACTGGGTGATTATAAAGATCTACAGGTGTCTCCGATGGTGTTTGTTGAGTTGGCATAGATCGAGATTAGGATTTGTCACTTCGTGTTTCGGAGAGGTATCTCTGGGCCCTCTCGGTAATGCACATCACTATAAGCCTTGCAAGCAATGTGATAACCCACAAGTATAGGGGATCAATTGTAGCCTCTTTTGATAAGTAAGAGTGTCGAACCCAACGAGGAGCTAAAGGTAGAACAAATATCCCCTCAAGTTTTATCAACCACCGATACAACTCTACGCACGCTTGACGTTCGCTTTACCTAGAACAAGTATAAAACTAGAAGTACTTTGTAGGTGTAACAGGATAGGTTTGCAAGAATATAAAGAGCACGTAAATAAAAAGTAGGGGCTGTTTATATAAAGAAGAAATACATTTAGTATAGTGAGTGTGGAAAAGTGGTGGTAGGAGTTGCAAAATTGCCCCTAAGCAATTGACTATGTTACTAGACCGATAGCAAGTTTTATGTGGGAGAGGCCACTACTAGCATGTCATCCCTGACTTGTAATTCTATGCACTTATGATTGGAACTATTAGCAAGCATCCGCAACTACTAACGTTCATTAAGGTAAAACCCAACCATATCATTAAGATATATTGGTCCTCCTTAAATCCCGTATGCATCAATTTCTATGCTAGGTTGAAGCTTCTGTCACTCTTGCCCTCCAATACATAGTTGATGTCTACTACACAACCTTCTTCTTGTAGACGTTGTTGGGCCTCCAAGTGCAGAGGTTTGTAGGATAGTAGCAAATTTCCCTCAAGTGGATGACCTAAGGTTTATCAATCCGTGGGAAGCGTAGGATGAAGATGGTCTCTCTCAAGCAACCCTGCAACCAAATAACAAAGAGTCTCTTGTGTCCCCAACACACCCAATACAATGGTAAATTGTATAGGTGCACTAATTCGGCGAAAAGATGGTGATACAAGTGCAATATGGATAGTAGATAATAGTTTTTGTAATCTGAAAATATAAAAACAGCAAGGTAACGAATGATAAAAGTGAGCGTAAACGGTATTGCAATGCTAGAAAACAAGGCCTAGGGTTCATACTTTCACTAGTGCAAGTCCTCTCAACAATAATAACATAATTGGATCACATAACTATCCCTCAACATGCAACAAAGAGTCACTCCAAAGTCACTAATAGCGGAGAACGAATGAAGAGATTATGGTAGGGTACAAAACCACCTCAAAGTTATTCTTTCCAATCAATCCGTTGGGCTATTCCTATAAGTGTCACAAATAGCCCTAGAGTTCGTACTAGAATAACACCTTAAGACACAAATCAACCAAAATCCTAATGTCACCTAGATACTCCAATGTCACCTCAAGTATTCGTGGGTATGATTATACGATATGCATCACACAATCTCAGATTCATCTATTCAACCGACACAAAGGACCTCAAAGAGTGCCCCGAAGTTTCTACTAGAGAATCACGACGAAAACATGTGCCAACCCCTATGCATAGGTTCATGGGCGGAACCCACAAGTTGATCGCCAAAACATACATCAAGTGAATCACGTGGTATCCCATTGTCACCACAGATATGCACGGCAAGACATACATCAAGTGCTCTCAAATCTTTAAAGACTCAATCCGATAAGATAACTTCAAAGGGAAAACTCAATTCATTACAAGAGAGTAGAGGGGGGAAGAAACATCATAGGATCCAAATATAATAGCAAAGCTCGCGATACATCAAGATCGTATCACCTAAAGAACACGAGAGAGAGAGAGAGATCAAACACATAGCTACTGGTACATACCCTCAGCCCCGAGGGAGAACTACTCCCTCCTCATCATGGAGAACACCGGGATGATGAAGATGGCCACCGGAGAGGGATTCACCCCCTCCGGAAGGGTGCCAGAACTGGTCTATATTGGCTTTCGGTGGCTACGTAGGCTTCTGGCGGCGGAACTCCCTATCTATTGTGCTCCTTGATGTTTTTAGGGTATATGGAGATATATAGGCGGAAGAAGTACGTCAGGGGGGCCACGAGGGGCCCACGAGGGTGGAGGGCGCGCCCAGGGGGGTGGGTGGGCGCGCCCCCCTACCTCGTGGCCTCCTCGAAGCTCCCCTTACGTAGACTCCAAGTCTTCTGGGCTTCTTCTGATCCAAAAATAAGTTCCGTGAAGTTTCAGGTCATTTGGACTCCGTTTGATTTTCCTTTTCTTCGAAACCCTAAAATAGGCAAAAAACAGAAACTGGCACTGGGCTCTGGGTTAATAGGTTAGTCCCAAAAATGATATAAAAGTGTATACTAAAGCCCATAAACATCCAAAACAGTAGATAATATAGCATGGAGCAATAAAAAATTATAGATACGTTGGAGATGTATCAAGCATCCCCAAGCTTAATTCCTGCTCGTCCTCGAGTAGGTAAATGATAAAAACAGAATTTTTGATGTGGAATGCTACTTGGCATAATTTCAATGTAATTCTTCTTAGTTGTGGCATGAATATTCAGATCCGAGAGATTCAAGACAAAAGTGGCAAATTTGACAATTTTGACCTCGGGAACGAAATCAATTCACAGAATGAACTGCCCGTGAAACTATTTCACGGCACTGACCCTTTTGTGTAGTGCCCGCCACGCAGGCGCCACACACTATGGTGCAACGCCCAGCTCTGGGGCGCTGCATGCCAGTCCACCGTGGTAGCCCTTGGGCCCGCACCCAGCAGTGCAGCGCCTCCGAGCTAGGCGCCACACATGTAATGCGCAACGCTAGCTCTCGGGCGCTACACTGTGACTTAGATAGGGGCTGGCCCCCCTCCCCCACCCCACACACCCCAACCCGAGCTTTGCCCCCTCTCCCACTCTCTCCCCCTCTCAAATCCTCTCCCAAATCTTGCAAATTTGAAGAATTTGTCCATGGATTTCGTAGTCAAACCCTCCCTCAAGGTAATCTTCTCCGATCCCCTTGTTTTGATCCAAGTAATGCTAGTTTGGGGAAACCCTAGTTTTGTTTGGATCTAGAGATTTGCATGGAGATGTGAGATCTTTGTTTGCCAATTTCCTATGATTAGGCTTTGTTAGTATGTTAGGGTTATTCTTATGGGTGTTCTTATGTTGGTGCTAGGGTTATGGTTAGGGTTAGGGTTATTGTTAGGGTTATGGTTAGGGTTAGGGTTATGGTTAGGGTTAGGGTTATGGTTAGGGTTAGGGTTGTTGTTTGATATATATTTTAGGGTTTGTATTCCGTGTTAATCCTTAAATTAGTACTCAGGGAAGCAATGTTACGTTGTGTTGTTTGAATGCTTATAGGGATGGGAAGAACATGTGTGTTTGTTCATCATGGGGACAAAGACGCCTTCTTGAAAGGCAATATTGAACCGGATCCGGATGAGCTTGATATGGTGTTTGATAGTAGTCCTAGCTATGCGTGAGGAAAGATTTGAATTGGATGGACCCTAGTGATATCGTTGAGTTGGAGGGAAGGCATAATGTAGGTTTTGGAATGCACATCCATTGGAAGACAATGTGTGTCAACTCGGAGCAACGTTGGGTTGCATACAAGGAAACGGTGGCCGATTCACTTGACAAGGCTCTTGAGTTATTTGCAACGAAGAAGGTTGATTCAAGTTTGCATTTGGACTTGAACCGGAAACCCTCCCCTTTGGTTGCTAGCAGCCCCCCACCCTTGAAGCGAGATGAAATTGTTGAATCTCTTTTGACCCAAGAAGTGAGGCCAACATTGAGCCCGTTTACAAACAACCAAGATGAAGCTTTGCAAGAGGACAATGATGAGTATGCGGACGATGACAATGAAGTTGATCTCCATGACAACAATGTGGGTGATCTTGACAAATATCATTTGCAAGAGACAATGGACCATTCCATCCTTTTTTCTCGTGCATATGCATTGGATTCGGACGACGAAGGTCCCGATGAACAAGTTGATGAGGAGGGGTTCACGGTGAAGGAGGCTGAAGCTTTCGAGAAGGTATTCGGTTGGGATCACAAGACACCATTGTTCAAGGATGTTAGTCTCGCGGATGAAGCCGTTGTGGATGGTGGCAAATCTATATCTCTTGGGGTTAGGCCAAGCTCTCACTGTGATTTGGGAGACGACAAGAACCAGATTGCTAAAGGGTCTAAGTTCGAAACCTTCTTGGAAATGAAGATTTGGCTCGACAACTACTCGGTTACGCATTATCGTCCACACAAGGTGGTGCACTCAGACGTCAATGTGCGCTACACGGTTGCATGTGCATGTGAAGATGAAATATGTCCGTGGATTGTGCGTGGAAGACCATGGAAAGGAGGTCCCACTTGGCACGTAGTGAGTTGTGTGCCAACTCACATGTGCCGAGGCAAAAGGGTGGATGTCAAGATTGTGTCCCAAGACCACAGACAACTCACGTCCGAGTTCATCGCTTACAGGCTCTCCAACTCAATATCCACACTTCCAACAATGAGCGTCCAACATGTCATTGACCTTGTGAAAGCCATCTTTCATTACAAGGTGAAGTACGGCAAGGCATGGAAGGCGAAGCAAGCCGCATTTAAGATGTTGTATGGTACTTGGGAGGAAGCATACAACCGAATCCCTAGGTTGTTGTTAGCCATGGCCGCCACAAACCCGGGCATGGTTCATGTGGTCGAGCCTCATGGGCACCAAACAACGGTTCATGAAGGAAGGAAAGTCCGAGTATTTGGCCGTGCATTTTGGGCATTCGAGCAATGCGTGAGGGCTTTCGAACACTGTAGGCCGGTCATCGCCATTGATGACACGTTCTTGACCGGACAATACAAGGGCACCTTGTTGGTTGCGATAGCAAGTGATGCCAATAACTGGGTGTTGCCATTGGCATTTGCTTTGGTTGAGGCGGAGAACAATGACAACTAGGAGTGGTTTTTGCGTCTTTTGAGGACGAAGGTGTTACCCGCTCAAAGGGAAATTTGTGTCATATCGGATCGACATCAAGGAATACTTAACGCGGTGGAGATTGACATTCCCGGGCATGCTCCGTTGCACCATCGATGGTGCATGAGGCACTTTTGTTCGAACTTCTATAGGGCATGTGGCCTTAAGGAGTTGGCCGATGATCTTCAAGATTGTTGTCTCGCTTTCTTCGAGAAGCGGTTCACCACTTTGTTGAACAAATTGCTCACGCACAAAAAAATTGATCACGAGAAGTGTTAGCCAAAGAGGATCTAGGCAACAAAGAGGTCGGCAACTAGGACTTACAAGAGGTCGTGGTGGTGGTATGTGATGCCCTGAGACCGTTGCGCCAGGTGTCTTCCAGTTATTCGTTGTTGTTGCCTTGTCATTCGCTTGCTTGTTGCATCTTGTCATGTCATCATGTGAATTGCATCATCATGTTTTTCAAAACTTGCATCTGTCCCGGTCTCCTCGTTCTCTCCGTTGTCCGTTCTGAGCCCAACCACATTTGCACGCGCCCGCGGCACGTCCGAAATATTATTTTATAAGTGACTGGAAAATGTTCTCGGATTGGGTTGAAAGTTGGCGTGTGGTCTTATTATAGTGTAGATAGACCGCCTGTCAAGTTTCATCGCATTCGGAGTTCGTTTGATAGCCCAACCGTTAAACTATAGCGGCATTATAGCCGGTCTAACGTCGGGCGTTTTCGGTCTCCGGAAACCCTGCCGGGCCTCTCTCTTCTTTTCTCTTAGCTCGAGCCCTTTTGCACAGCCCACAAGTTCCAATCGACCCCTCGCATGCGTGTCCGAAATTGTCCCGGACCCGACCCGGACCGTCGTCACCGTTGGATCCGGATCATCCCCAAACGTTTATAAAACATCTCCGTTTTCTTTTTTGGACTCCCTACCTATTTATTTCTCGACCGTCCGATTACGATCGGAGGGACGAGGTAGCCCCTACCCAAAGATCCATATACCATATATAAACAGATTCAACCCTAATTTCTAGGGGAGATGTCCCATCCATCCCCATGCCGCCGCCACACTCCCCATCGGGATCCAAAACTAGCCTCCACCTTCTCCTCATTTTCCCCTCCTGTCCAACCACCATCGCCGCCCAAGTCCTGCATCCTCTGCCCGTCGCTCCTCTCCTGTAGCCGCCCGAGCACCAGCCAGCTCGCTGGAGCAGACCACCGATGCCCGAGTCAAATCCCCTCGCGCTACCTCCTTCTTTCCCTTCTTCTTACCCTGTCTCATCCCTCTCTCTCCCTCCCGTTTCCTCTTGCAGGAGCTCGCCGTGAAGTTGGAACAACGCCGCCGTCGAACTTAGTCCGCGGTCGCCTTTGACCAATCTAGTGATGGCCGAGCTGATCCACCCGTTTCGCCGCCCACCGGACCTCCCCCAAGTCTGCTCCCGTCCAAGTCCGCCTTCGCTTGCCTGGCCGACGCCAAGTCCCTGTGCCGCGCTACCACCTCCTCTTAATCCTCATGCCCCCCGTTTCTTTTCCCTATATCTCTCACCTCGCCTCCCTGCAGGAACCGTGCAGCGCCGCCGCCCTTGGAACTCCTCCGCCATGGACGCCAGGTCCCAAGGTCTCCGCTGCCTCCGCTTCGATCCGGCAGGAAACGAGACCCGAAGGCTTCTCGTGCTTGGATCCGGACGCCACCGAAGCTCTCGCGCCGACCCTCCTCATCCTGCCGCTCGCTGGAGAGCCTCAGCGCTGCCGTGCCTGTGTTTGCTTCACCGAACCGGCCGCAAGTCCCATGCCACTGTTGCTCTTTTTCCTGTCGAGAAGAGGAGGACGCCGCATCTGCCCCGAGTCGTTCGAGCGACCGTGTTGACCTTTCCCCGACCGAACCAAGCAGGCCGGCCCTAGCGCGCCCCTGCCAGCCTCTCCCTCTCCACAGATCTGGGCCAAGCCCGCTGGGTGAGCAGCCCCAGCGCTTGGTTCCTGTTTGGGCCAGCAAGATTCGGCCCAACACATGTTTTTTTCCTGGACGTTTTAGTTATTTTTTCAGAGAGCAGTTTTGCAGGAACCCCCCTAAGTTTCATGCATTTAATAATTCACCAACCGTGCATCGGATGTAAATAATTTATATATGAAACTTGACTAGAATTTCATCTAGTTTAATAATATGCAACTTTCATCCATGTTTAAAATGTTTAACTTGCTGTTTTCTTTAATTTTATGTTTTGCCATGTTAAAATGCTTTAATTCATAACTAAATAACCGTAGCTCATTTTAAATAAACTTTATATGTAAATGGGGTAGAATTATGCCTAGTTTAACATGGTGGCAGTACTTTGCATGTTTAACAACTCTAAAATATGGTTTAGGGAAGAACAGTACCAAACCTAATATATGCATATGGGGATTTACCGGAATTGTTGTTCGTTGCTTCCGGCCTCATTTAAACTTGACTAGATAGGTAGTTTTACTTTGCTTCACCCTCTTGCCATGTTTAACAACATTTAATATTGTTGGGTACATAAACAAGATCGAACTAAATAAGTCACGTGGTGTTTCATCAATATGCAACGGGGTTGCATATTGAGCTCCACTTAATTTGTAGGGTTGTTTGTGCCCTTTGCCATGCCATGCATATTTAAACCGGACATGCATCATACTTGGTTGTGCATCATGCCATGTTGATGTGATGGTTGTTTAATATGTTGTTTGCTTTCTTTCCGGTGTACTTCTTCTCGGTAATCCAGTAACGTCGCGTTTGTGAGAACCCGTTCGACTACGTCTGTTTGTCTTCTTCATTGGACTCGTTCTTCTTCCTTGCGGGATTTCAGGCAAGATGACCATACCCTCGAAATCACTTCTATCTTTGCTTGCTAGATGCTCGCTCTTTTGCTATGCCTATGCTGCGATACCTACCACTTGCTTATCATGCCTCCCATATTGTTGAACCAAGCCTCTAACCCACCTTGTCCTAGCAAACCGTTGTTTGGCTATGTTACCGCTTTGTTCAGCCCCTCTTGTAGCGTTGTTAGTTGCAGGTGAAGATTGGAGCTTGTTCCTTGTTGGAACATGGATATTTTGTTGGGATATCACAATATCTCTTATTTAATTAATGCATCTATATACTTGGTAAAGGATGGAAGGCTCGGCCTTATGCCTGGTGTTTTGTTCCACTCTCGCCGCCCTAGTTTCCGTCATATTGGTGTTATGTTCCCGGATTTTGCGTTCCTTACGCGATTGGGTTATAATGGGAACCCCTTGACAGTTCGCCTTGAATAAAACTCCTCCAGCAATGCCCAACATTGGTTTTACCATTCACCACCTAGCCTCTTTTCCCTTGGGTTTCACGGACTCAAGGGTCATCTTTATTTTAAACCCCCCCGGGCCAGTGCTCCTCTGAGTGTTGTTCCGAAATGGGCAGCCTGCGGGGCCACCTCGGGGCAACTCGAGGGTTGGTTTTACTCGTAGCTTGACCTATCCGGTGTGCCCTGAGAACGAGATATGTGCAGCTCCTATCGGGATTTGTCGGTGCATCGGGTGACTTTGCTGGACTTGTTTTACCATTGTCGAAATGTCTTGTAACCGGGATTCCGAGCCTGATCGGGTCTTCCCGCTAGAAGGAATATCCTTCGTTGACCGTGAGAGCTTGTGATG
Organism: Triticum urartu; assembly: GCF_003073215.2. Lineage (NCBI taxonomy): Eukaryota > Viridiplantae > Streptophyta > Magnoliopsida > Poales > Poaceae > Triticum > Triticum urartu. Next base: position 525,209,728 of record NC_053023.1, read on the forward strand.
GGCTAAGTTGGGACACCCCTGCAGGGATTTGAACTTTCGAAAGCCGTGCCCATGGTTATGGGAAGATGGGAATTTGTTAACGTCCGGTTGTAGAAAACCTGAAGTTGACCTTAATTAAAATACATCAACCGCGTGTGTAACCGTGATGGTCTCTTCTCGGCGGGGTCCGGGAAGTGAACACAGTGGTGGAGTTATGCTTGACGTAGGTTGTTCTAGGATCACTTCTTGATCATAGATTCTCGACCGTGCTTTTGCCTTCTCTTCTTGCTCTCATTTGCGTATGTTAGCCACCATATATGCTAGTCGCTTGCTGCAGCTCCACCTCATACCTTTTACCTTACATATAAGCTTAAATAGTCTTGATCACGAGGGTGCGAGATTGCTGAGTCCCCGTGACTCACAGATACTTCCAAAACCAGTTTGCAGGTGCCGATGTTACCGAGCAGGTGACGCAACCAAGCTCTAGGAGGAACTCATTGAAGATCTTATCCTTTGTGTTGTTTCGTTCTAGTTGATCAGTAGTGGAGCCCAGTCGGGTCGATCGGGGATCTGTGTAGCATTTGGGGTAGTCTTCTTTTATTTTGGTTCCATAGTCGGACCTTGTGTGTATCTGGATTATGTAATGCTTTATTCATGTAATTGTGTGAAGTGGCGATTGTAAGCCAACTATGTATCTCTTTCCCTTATGTATTACATGGGTTGTGTGAAGATTACCTCACTTGCGACATTGCTTACAATGCGGTTATGCCTCTAAGTCGTGCTTCGACACGTGGGAGATATAGCCGCATCGTGGGCGTTACATGGTAGTCTAGGCCGTGGTGGTGGTAGAGCTCGTGGTGGTGGTGTTGGCTGTGGTGATGGTCTTGGCCGTGGTGATGGTCTTGGCCTTGGTGATGGACTTGGCCGTGGTAATGGACAAGGGCAAGGTCGTTATAGAGGAATGTTTGGATACCTCGATGGACCATTTCCGTACGTTGCTCACTAACTATAATGTTTCATATGTTCTTCTTTTTCATATGTTGTTGTTTTACATGTGCTTCCATTTGTTCTTATTGTCTTTACTAACCATTATGTTTCACTCATTGTAGGTATGGCGGCTTCCCAACCCAACAAACCAACAATGAAGGAGGATGGCGAAGATGAGATGGCGGGATGGTGGGAGAAGGCCGCGAAGAAGCTTAGAGAGGAGGATGCATCCAAGCTAAAGAAGAAGAAGGAAGAGGAGCTTGAGGAGAATAGGAAGGCAAAAGAGAGAGCGTCAAATGCGATGCATGCTAGGGAGCAAGCGTTGGTGAGGAAATGTGAGGAGGCACAGAAGAAGCGTCAAAACGATTTTGAAGAAGGAACCATGAAGCTTTGGGAAATTGCAGCTGAAAAAAGGAGAGGGAGGATCATATATTCATGGAGAGGGTGGTTAAGGAGGACCACCTCATAAGGAAAAGGGAGGAGGAAGAGGAAGAAGAGAGGAAGAAGAAGAAGAAGAAGGGAAAGGGGCCTTACTCTACGCAATAGAGCTATGTCGTCTTCAACTTGCTTGTGGACGATAATCTTGTTATCCTCTAAACTATGCTCTTCGATTTGGTTGTGAACTACTATGTGTCATGAACTACTATCTCTCCTCCTCGATTTGGTTGTGAACTACTATGTGTCGTGAAGTACTATGTATTATGAACTAGTATGTGTCGTAAAGTGCTATGTGTTGTGAAGTACTATGTGTCATGAAGTACTTTGTGCATATGTTGTCTTCACAGTTCTTTGCTTGCTATGTATCAATCATACTTCACATCATCGGAATATGTGTGCATGTGCCAAAAAATTCGCTAAGTACAAGTGCAACGCCTAGCTCCTGGGTGTTGCACTGCTCAGTGTGGCGCCTCCAGGCTAGGCGCTGCAGCGGCTGTAGCTTGCAAACAAAGTGTTTGCTCTCTGCTTAGCTCATCCCAGGCGTGCAACGCCTCAGAGCTAGGCATCACTGCTCAATGTGGCGCCTCCAGGCTAGGCGCTGCAGTGGTTGTAGCTTACAAACAAAGTGTTTGCTCTTTGATTAGGTACAGTGCAGCGCCTAGCCCTGAGGCGTTGCACGCCTGGGATGAGCTAAGCAAAGAGCAAACACTTTGTTTGCAAGCTACAGCCGCTGCAGCGCCTAGCCTGGAGGCGCCACACTGAGCAGTGCAACGCCCTGGAGCTAGGCGTTGCACTGCTCAGTGTGGCGCCTCCATGCTAGGCGTTGCACGGCTGTAAACTTGGTCATTTTCAGGCACAGTGCAACATTTCCTAGAATAAGCAGTCAGAAACTTTAAGTTCACATTTTAGTCACAGTTGAACATTATTAAGACAACAAGTGCAACATAGAGGATCAAGTTCAACATAGAGCTACCACAACATAGAGGATCAAGTGCAACATAGAGGATCAAGTTCAACATTGCTAAGACAACCACTCCAAGTTCAACATAACTATAAGCTACCACAACTCCAAGTTCACCGACATAACAAGTTCCACATTACTACAAGCTACCACCACTTCAAGTTCAACATTACAAATAGAGGACGATGACTAGTTCCTTGAGCGCTTTTTGGCTGCTCCCCCCTCTTGCTGGCCAACTTCTTCACCTTCCTAGGAAGAGGAACCCGCTCCTGCTCCGGCTCCGGTTCCTCCACGTCATCGACATCGTCATCCAAAGCCGCCATCCGCGAGGTGTCGACCGTCCTTTTGCCTCTTTGGGTGAAGTATTTAGGTGTGTACTTGTTGATTCCCGTCCTAGGCTTTAACCTGTATGCAGACCTAACCTGGTACGCCCCCAAGGTCATATCATCAGCAACCTATGCATCAACAAAAGATATGGAAAGACCGTGTGTGAGGATATAGTTAGCAATGCATCAACAATTGGATATATATGCTCATGCCATACCTCTTGGGTGACCACACCCACATCCTCATCCTCTAAATGATCACCATGGCGAAGATGTGAATAGTGTGAATGAAAAGCAAAGAGGGCAAATACCACAAAGTTCATCATTGGAGCTGAAGGGATCACTGAGTTGCCTTTCCTGACTAATGCGTTGTACTGGTGCTAGGCTACCTCATCAAAAACAGTGGGTTCTTCCAAAATCTCCTCAGCATATGCCGGCTTGCATACCTCCACACGGGTACTTGTAAGAAACCATGTGAGATAGTTGTTGAACGCGATCGGGCAGTGCTCACAAAGCTGTACTCCTTTTCCAGCCCTAGCTTGCTCCACACTAAGCGCAAACTGTACAACATACTTCCTGTGATGCATGTCCCAATCCTTAATCTTCCGCTACCTTTCCCTATCCAACCTGTAAGTTAGAAACATAATATTAGTAGCATCGAAACCGCCGAGAAGCTGCTAAGTGCTCAAGGATAATTATATCTTACTCGTGTAGCAACTTGTCTGTGTCCTCCCACTCCGGCGGGTGTGCCTAGAACAAACCAAACTGACGGCGCACTCGATGTGGGAGGTGAAGCTCAACCGCCCAGTTTCATATGAGTGGGCACCGCATATGCCAGAGATCCCTATCCCTAGTGCACATCGGATTCAGCCTGAACTCTAAAGGGTTACCAAAACTGTCTCTTGTTCCATACAGCTCCCATATCACCTGCAAAATGGGATAGAATGCAAAATTGATATCGTCTTACAAGAGAAGCATCATAATCACTTATGCAATGTCAATTCACCTGCTCAGGCGTGATCGCGTCAAGCTTGCTCTGGTACAACTTGTACATGACCGAGGGATCATCTGTCGTCTCATTTAACACATCCCACTTGTAAGCCCAAGTGGGTCGCCGTAGTGGGTCGCCTTTGTCGTCCCAATCATCGTACTTCACGGTCTTCAGGCGTCTAACCGGCAAACGCTCCCAGCTCCATATGGAAAGTGCGAGAAAACAACCACCAATACCTCCAGATGACCTACAACAGGCTTCGTCCAACTGCACATAAAAGAGAACATGGTTGAACTAAGAGCAAGATCACATTCATAATGTAGCAATGAAGTGAAAAGGAAACAACTTCATACCTTTCTATACAAGTAAGCCAGTGTCGCCGAACCCCAACTCCAATTTCTATCGAAGACGGTCAACGCCTTCAGCCACATCCATGGAGCATTCTTGCCTGTGCCATCAGCAAACATAGTCCTGGATATAACGTACCACATGTAGATACGAGCATATGTCTTGACCGTGTCACTACAAAAAAATACACTTCCGTGATGATACGTGTTTGTCACAATAGGTCGCTTTTTTTGTCATGCATGTACATCCATGACAAATTTATGACAGAATCAAGATAGTCATACATGTGCTGTCGTAGAAGTGTTCCATGACATTACCAAAATTATCATCACGGAAGTATCCACTTCCATGACGATAAATCGCGCGTCACAGAAGTGCTTTCATCAAGGGTGACCGACACGTGGCATCCACCGTAACAGAACGCCGTTAAGCTATCGGGTCAGGTTTTGGATCCGATAACCCGTTAACAGCCCCGACCAATGGGGATTTTCCATGTGTAAAATCATCATTGGCTAGAGGAAACACGTGTCGGCTCATCATTGGGACATATGTCATCCACTCATTGGACAGGAGGCGCCTATGATAGGTCGACACGTGGCACGGCCCAACAGTGGCCCATTCCGGTGAAAAAGGCCGGCCCAGTAAAAATTAGCAGGCCGACCCATATAAGGCCTACTTGTGTCAGGTCCATTTAAGCCCGCGGCCCATACGAGATGTGCCAATTCGGCCTGTTAAAGATTTGACACCATTGCAACCCATCGTCAGTTTGAGCCCGTTAATAGCCCGCTATATATTTGGGCTCAATATCGGCTCGATGAGATTTCGGCCTGTTAACGGCCCATTTAATGGATGGGCGAATTTTCAGGATGTACATCTTTCAGCCTTTTAGAGACCCATTTAAATGTTGGGCTAATTTCCGGCCCGGTGTGTCTTTTAGCCTGTTGACGGCCCATAAATCTGATGGGCCATTTGTAGTCGGACCTGAGTTTTGGCCTTTTAGCGGTCCATTTAAGTGTTGGGCCAATTTCTGGCCCGGTGTCACTTTAAGCCTGTTGACGGCCCATAAATCAGTTGGGCCAATTGTAGTCGGACCTGAGTTTTGGCCTTTTAGCGACCCATTTAAGTGTTGGGCCAATTCCCGGCCCTGTGTGCCTTTCGGCCTGTTAACGGACCATAAATGAGTTGGGCCATTTGTAGTTGGACCTTAGTTTTGGCCTCTTAACGGCCCATGCCCTTCATGGTCCAATACCGGCCTGGTTTCTCTTTCGGCCTGCTAAAGGCCCACAACACAGTTGGGCCGTTTACAATACGACCTGACTTTCAGCCTCTTAGCGGCCCATGCTCTTCATGGTCCAATACAAGCCCGCTGTCTCTTTCGGCCTGCTAAAGGCCTACAGTATAGTTGGGCCATATGTAGCCCAAACTTAGTAACGGCCTGTTAAATAAATTGGGGCCACCTGTTGCCCGCTTCGATGTCGGCCTGTTAACGACCCGGGAGGTAAGAGGGCCGACCATTAATTTTCGGCCTATTAACAGCCCATTAACTTAATGGGCCCACTAAAGTTCGTTCATGTCTTTAGGCCAAATTAGATAATTTGAGCCCATTACGACGAGCAAAGGTACGACATACAGGGAATAACATTGCACATCCAGAATATATTACAGGAAATTACATCCACTGGGCAATCAAAGATTGATGCAAGTGCAAATAAATGAGCAGAACCTAACCATCTACAACGTCACAATCTGCAACCTCAACACAGATGACGCCCACAAGCATGTGGGCAAGTTCTTGCTGCTTTGCCACACTGTCTCTGAAAACATTGATCAGTTGTTGTGTCGCACGACTCTGCACCTCTGATTCATCCATCATTTCCATCATTGCTTCAGCCATTAATTGGTTCACAAACATACATTTATTCCGTCGCATTCGAGACAGAGGATACTGAACAGATTCAGATGGCGATTTTGGCAGGCTTGTATTATCGATAGTGGAGAGTGTCTTGAGCACTGCATCATAACATAAATTAGGACGGGAACCAAACAGATTAATCATGAGTTATTGCCATATTACCTGGCCTAGATTTACTGAAAAGAAACAATGGGGTTGCCTTGCTATTTTTAGAGTTTGTCTTCTTATCTTCAGCAGCCTGCACAAAGTTAACACACTAGCATTGCTATCATTGGCCAAGTCAGATAATAGGAAAGCAACATTGACACAACGAACGTTTGGGCAACTAGCCTACACCAAATTAACACAATATGGCACAGCTATCATCAGCCAGGTAAGGTAATACGAAAGCAACATTGACACAATGAATGAATGGGCAACTAGAGAAGCACTACAATTCAGTAATGTGCGTGATATGAGATAGCACATTCATGCAGCTCAGTACGCAAAACTACCAGGCATTTTTCCTTACAAAAATCAACATTGGCGCCTTTAACATTTTGCTACAACTAATTTTAGATCAGATAAAGGTTAGATTCAGGCCGATTAACAAAATACATGCTGATGTAAAAATATAGTGATATACAACAGGTACTTACATCAGCACTGGAGCACAGAGAATTCCCGCAAGATATTTTCCTCGAATACGATCCCAATGGAGGAAGTCTTGTATCGTTTAACCTTATTTTCTAAAAGAGAGACGGGTAAGAAACATGTAGAAAATATGATCAGAATGCTATAAAATTTCATGATGCGAGGATACACACACGCTTCTTAGAATGGAGTTGACATTCTTTTGCTGGACTGGAGCGGACTAGTTCTTTGGCCACTGGAATCTGCTTATTATCAGTGGGAGTTGGGTTTCTCTGTTCTGGAGCAGTATCTATGAAAAATGGAGTTAGTTTATTATCTCCTGGCATTTGGATCTTTTGCAAAGACCTGGTTTGTAACCCTTCAGATTCTAACATAGCCGTCTTCCCCTTGCATGCCTTATATAGAAGAATGGTGCTTCAATTATAAAACATGCTATAGCAGAGATGGAATAGGTACTGAAGAATAGAAAGGCATGACATATTGACATGTATTCCCTCCATCCGGAAATAAATGGATGGGTCTAGGCGTATTTCAGTTCTAGATACATCCAGTTTGATCCATTTCTGCGACATGTAATCCGGGCGGAGGGAGTATGACGTAAGAGCTAGGGATACGACAGGACAACACAGTAAAAAAACACTGAAAACCCACTGCAGAACCAAAGTAATCAAACCCACTGATATGAGATAGTACACTCATGCTGCTCAGGATGCAAAACTACCAGGCAGTTTTCCTTACAAAAATCAACATTGTGGCCTTTAATCATACATTTTGCTACAACTAAATTTAGATCAGATAAAGGTTGGATTCACGCCGATTAACAAAATACATGCTAATGTAAAAATATAGTGATATACAACAGGTACTTACATCTGCATTGGAGTACAGAGAATTCCTGCAAGAATCTTTCCTCATAGACGATACCAGTGCAGAAATTCTTCTATCTGTTAAGATTATTTTCTAAAAGAGAGATGGGTAAGAAACATGTAGAAAATATGATCAGCATGCTATAAAATTTCATGATGCAAGGATACACACACACTTCTTAGAGTTGAGTTGACATATTTTTGCTGGACTGGAGCGGACTAGTTCTTTGGCCACTAGAATCTGCTTATTATCAGTAGGAGTTGGGTTTCTCTGTGCTGGAGCAGTATCTTTAAAAACTGGAGTTGGTTTATTATCTCCTGGCGTTTGGATCTTTTGCAAAGGCCTTGTTTGTAACCTTTCATATTCTAACATAGTCGTCTTCCCCTTGCATGCCTTGTATAGAAGAATGGTGCTTTAATTATAAAACATGCAGCAGCAAATTGATGGAATAGGTACTGAAGAATAGAAAGGCATGACATATTGACATGTATTCCCTCCATCCGGAAAAAATGGATGGGTCTAGGCATATTTCAGTTCTAGGTACATCCTTTTTTATCCATTTCGGCAACATGTAATCCGGACGGAGGGAGTATGGTGTAAGAGCTAGGGATACGACAGGACAACACAGCAAAAAAACACTAGTTGAATGTAAAACTGTATGCTAGCGAAATACATACAGAAATAACCAAGGCAACATACACGTGTATGATTGGGAAAATAAGATGGCATTGCAACAGAGCACTAGAACAACACTTCAATGTAAAAAAACATGGTATGGTAGACATATGAAGTACATACTGATGAATAACAATGCATAAGATATTCAGAAGCATGATGTCCAAATTAAGCAGATGGCTTTGTGATAGAGTAGAATGACAGTACTTAAATTTGAAAACATGTTATCATGAATGGAATAGGTACTGAAAAACAGGAAGGCATGACATATTTACATGCATGATCAGCATGCTAAGCACATGGCATTGTAACAGAGTAGATACACTCCAGGACATTATATGCATGTTGTACCCATATCACAGGCCAAGTTAGAGCAAGGACCTTGTGGGGTGAAGAGGATTCATCATCTTTCTGCAAGTCTTCTGAAGAACTGCCTTTACATGTTCCATCATATTGGGTATCATTGACATCAAGTTTATTGGCCTTTACATTGCTCCGTGAGGTTCTTGTGGATATATCAGTGTGTGCAATTATATCTGACATGCATGGAAGACAACTAGTAGTTAGATTTATGTAATGAGTGCCTGTAGGAGACGCCATAAATAGTAGGACTGGGGTTAACTAGCAGCAACAGGTCTCATAAACTAAAGGGAGAACACAGATGAAAGCTACAGAAATATGTATCGTTTGTAGTCGAGATTAACTAGATGGCACACAAAAGTATTAAAGAACAACATAGGAAATACTAGAAGTGGTATAATACTATAATCACCAGCCTGTGGGATAGCATTGGCTGATGGATGATAACTATGGAACAGTGTTACCTAAAGAACAAGTATCTTAGCTAAACTATGGAACAACGTTAACTCCTGAACAAGACCCGTAAGAGATCAGCATGAATATACAGTGAAATGTGATGATCTATTTTCCATGCTTAGATGAATAACAAAGCCATAAATGTTGCACACAAGTAAGATGAGGGTACAACCTATCTGGCTGCCATCCATAGGAGTGAGCATCATGTGCTGACTTGTGGATGGCCCTGCAGTTGTTGTGGCTGTGCATGTCGGGCACGCGCATTCGATGCAGGGAACTGTTGAGTGGGGACTATAGCTCCCTTCTGGTGTATGCTTCCCTTGTTGGAGCAGCTGCGGTGAGTCGGAAGACGGTGTGTCTGAAGATGCAGATAACGCATAATGTTAAGAACGACATATCTCTTTGATCTGAAGAAATACACTAAGAGATCAACAACAAGGTACGAGAGTGGTCACACGTCTGTTGACTGAAGACTAAATTGGGGTCACACGATTTTATTTTATTTTGGTACTGTCCGATCTATGCCGGATGGCTGGCCGTCTTGTGCCTCCCGGCTGACACTGTTTGGAATCTTCCCCGAAGAGCCAGCGACCAACGGTAGAGCAACCTGCCTCCGTCGTCTGTGGCCCCGGCCAAAACCCCGCTCCCCGCCCCACCGCACTGCCGTGGTTGCGCCGCCCCGGGGCCAATCCACAAAGACTCCCCATCATCCAGATCCGGCGGCGGCAGTACCTTCAACCCACGCAACTCTAAAAGATAGCCATCTAAGCGCTGCTTCCGTGGCGAACTTTGCAGCCCCGCACCCTTACGTTAGATACCAACCGGCAGCCTAGGAGCTCCGCCGCCTCAAGGGGTGCTGCTTCCCATTGCAAATCGATTGGCCCAGAATAAAAATTCAGACAACTGATGCCTAAATAAAGTGATTTGAGATGAGGGTGCGACCTATCTGGCGGTGTGGTGAAGTAGGCAGGTCCAGCTGCCGAGTCGGTGAGGCCGGCGCGGTTGCGGTGGCGACCGGTGGCAGGGAAAGAGCGATGTCGCGATGGTCGACGGCTACGCCGAAGCAGCACCAGGACTCTGGACGGATCCAAAGTTGGAGCCGCTCCGGCGCCATGAACAACGGCGGGGGTGAATCAGCTCTGGTACGGTTCACGCGGCCCTCGTCGAGGCGGCACCAACAGCACGGAGTAAGAGGCGCACGACCCAGTGCACGACGGCAAATGGACAGCGTCTCCGGCATTAGGGAGGAGGGCGGCTGTGAAATTGGTGCGGTGGGGGGCGCCATGGAGGTGGGGCTGAGGTTTCGCAGCTCGGGAGAAGGGAGCTTCCCGGGGAGAAGGTGATTTGGCGCCCACGAGGTACGAATGGGGGCGGGCGGGGGAAATTGGGAGGGGAGTGGAACCATGTCTTACGGACGCATTTGTCTGAAATGTGAGGGGAAGTTATAGTTCTACCCTTGCCTATAGGCTTCTCGGCTTGGGTCTGTGTATTGAGGGTCGGGGATAGTGGAGTAACTTTGCTTCTCTGGGCGGGAGCGATTTCGGGCGAGGATGGCGTGTTTTGAACTATAGTGGGCGCGAGCAATTTCGGGCGAGGAGAGCGTGTTTTGAAATAGTGGGCGCGAGCTATTTTGGGCGAGGAGAGCGTGTTTTGCCGACCATGGTTTATGAATTATTCAGCACATGTCATTTCAGCCGAGGAGAAGGCACGCTTGGATGAAGTTACGAACCTACCCTCGATGTACAACGGGCCAATTGATGTGTGTCCCACATAGGACGGTAATTTTGCATCTCCCATTTATTTTCTCGGGCGAATTCCACCGAGCAGAGAGGATGTTTAACGGTTCGTTCAAATTTTGGGAGAACGAGCATCCACGTCTACCTTACCAAGTCGATTCGGATCAAATTTTGAAATATTAGCTTGCCACTTATTTTTTAGATGGAGAGATGATGCTCGGGAGTAATGTGTTTTTACATGCTCGTTGCTAGCGATTTACTATATGACAAAAAGTTGACCCACTCAAAAACGCGAATCAAACCAAAAATGAAATATCTCGATTCAATGAAATAGCTCGTTCAGTAGGTCAAAATAGTGAACTAAATCCAAAATTGAACACCTCAATCGAGTAGCATGTTGTACAGTATTATAGTACTCCATGAACATGTTGAAAGTTAAATTAATGAACTTGTTTGATATACGCATATATCCGTTCATGTGTGGGTTGCAGACAACATGTTCTCCAATTTAAATATTTGAATGCAATTTTATATCGAAACATGGTTTATATCAGTCTTTGATGCATAAAACGCGACCTCCCCTCTCCCGGACTCCTGTTCTATCTCTCTCTCTCGCCGACAATCTTCAATTCTGTCGCACGCATCCGACACAAAAACCTTGTTCGTCCCTCTCCCTTTCTCTCCATCTCTCTCTCTCTCTTTGTGTGTGTGTGGGGGGGGGTCTTTCTAGTTCGCATGAATATATACACCATCTATAGGTCTCTCTCGCACACTATGTATGATACTCTATCTAGTCCAAGCTAGATATCTTGGGTGCACTCATCGTACGCACACAGATTCCTTGGCTCTTTGCCTATAACTCTCTCACACACCACTATGTCGTCTCGGAGCTCTTCCCCCCTCTCTCAAACTCTCCATCCACCGGGGTCACACATACACATGCATATCTCACTCGCACTCGATAGGCCCATCTAAAAATCTATCTCCCCCTCGTTCTCTCTCCATCTCACACGCGCGCACACACAATCTCATGCCCAGCTAGCCAAGTATGATGGTCTCTCACTCAATTGTAGGCACACACAGTCCCCCCTATATGTATATGACTAGCTAATCTTAGTCTCCATCACAAACATGTGCATGGTCTATCTCGGTTTCTCTCGGGGCATCTTTCTATCGCGCATGCACTCCCTCGATCTCCCACCCATATAGTCCCCTCACGATCTTGACGGGATCTCTCTATCACAAACACACCCTCTCTCCCTCCTGATGCGTCCATGCCATCCATGTGTCCCTCTCGACCTTTGTTCCTTGTTGGCCACACCTCTATTGGACATGTGCTACAGGGGTGTCTCTCTCCGTTGCAAACAATCACACACTAGCTATCTTCATGTATCTCCTCGCCTCGCTTTTCCATCTCGAAGATGCATGCGTGATATGTTCGCATAAGAAACGAAAAAACTCTCTCTCTCTCTCTAATTTATCGTTTATTGTCACTTTCTCTTTCACACACATACTCTTTTTGCACACTTACTCATTCTCCTTCACACGCACTTGATCTGTCTCGACTGAGGCACTCTCCTCGGTCCATAGCATATAGATTTATTGAAAAGTCAAACATCACAAAGTTTGACCATGTACGTGGAGAAAAAGAATTACATCTAGTACGACAAACATATGCCATTAGATTCACCATGAGATGTAGTTTTGTATGATGTATCTTTGGTATTGTAGATATAAATAACATTTGCGTAAACCTGATCAAAGTTTCCAAAGTTTGACTTCTAAAAAATTTACATGCACTGCACTATCGAGTGGATGGAATATCTCTTTCCCCCTCTCAGCTATCTGACGCACCACTTAGCCTTATCGGGGCTCCTCAATCTCTCTCAAACTTTATTGGTCAGTTTGGTTCGTGACCTGACACTCATGCCTTGATGGCTAGTACTGCCTGGTGTGGACGTGAGATGTAAAATATTTCTGCCTGGCCAGGCTTGTGTGGTGCTAAAGCATTTGGTTCATGCTTGGGCCAGGCAAAGCATCAACGTCCCATCAATCAATCCATGCATCAATTATTTAATGCTAATATCCATCCATGTTGTTGTTAGCCTCGTGGCCACACGACCAGGCACGACCAGGTGTTTGAAATCGGTCGCCTGGGCCAGGCTACTTGCAGTGTCTGGAGTTCAGCCAGGCTAATTAAAGTGCAAGGGAACCCAGGCCAGGCGGGCTTTCTTTTTCACAGGGTAGCAAGCAAACAAGCGTGCATGAAATCCATCCACAACCCCAGGCCAGGCAAAAGATGCTCAGGACGCAAGCCAAACTGGCCTTATATCTCCCTGGTTCACACATACACATGTCTCGCTCGCGCTATACATATAGACCCATCCAACACTCTCCGCCCTTGTTCTCTCTCCATGTGACACACACCCCCTAAGTACCATAATCCCTCAATCCATCATAGGCGCAAGCACTCCCCCCTCCTAAGTATGATTATCTCTTACTAGCCAACATGAACACACATATTGTCTCCTTCCATCCATACGTCTATCTCGATATCTCTCGGGGCATCTTCTATCGCGCACACACCTTGTCACTCGATCTCCCACCCATGTAGTCCCATCACGATCTCCAGGGGATCTCTCTATGACAAACATACACTCTATCCTCCCCATGTCTGCATTTTCTCTGTACATCTCTCTCGACCTCTCTCCCTTGTTTGTCAGACCCCTCTTGGCCACGTGCTAGCTTAGGGGTCTTGCTCTCTCGGTTCCAAACAACCACACACTATCTCCTCACCTTGCCTCCGTTGTCGAAGATGCATGTGTGATATGTTTGCATAAGACACACACGCTTTTTCTCTACTTTTATCATGTGTTTTCCATGTCTCTTTCACACACGCACACACACTTTTTTCACTCTCTCTCTCTCTCTTGTTAGGGACTCTGTCACGTCCATAAGCATATGGATGTTTTGAAAAGTCAAACCTCAGAAACCTTTGACCAGGTATATGTGGAGAAAAACATTTACATCTGGAACGATCATTAGATTCATTACAACATGTACTTACTTCATACTATCATTTATCTTTGATATTGTAGATATAAGTAATTTCTTTATAAACTTGGTCAAAGTTTCAAAAGTTTGACTTAAAAAATGTTGGAACTACATTATCGAACGGAGGGAGTAGCTCTTTCTCTCTCTCTGCTATCTCTCATGGGCCTCCCCTCTCACTCAAACTCTCTATACCGACGGATTATACGCTCACTGTGTCAGCGTATAGCTCCGTATATTGTTTAGTTGACCGGTCAACCAATCCACATGCTGCCTTGTCAGCTCGTGTTCTGTATCTTTGTGTGCTGGCCCATGTGGCAGTGGGTGAAAATAAGTAAACTAGAGGCCCATCTGACACGCGGTGAAGTAAACAAAGTTGAAACCACTCGGGGTAGCATCCCGCACGCTAGTAAATTGAGGGCGCATTGAGGACAAACTTCTTGTGCGCGAAGGACACACTTGCGCACAATTCACCACTGCGCGGCGGCATGCACAGAAGGACGCACTCGCGCACACCCAGCACACAACACACACCAGCACACGTGTACACATCTAGGAGTAGAAGGCCGTGGAAAAATCTGGCGCGATGGCCGTTGCTGGAGCCGTCCACCCCCAATCTTGGTGTTCCATGCAATGCACGGGCATCTACGCACGGGAAATTATGTCGAACAAGGCTAGTTGTAAGCAGGCTAGCTCTATAGCCATGATGATAGTGACTGCAGACAGTGAGGCTAACTATGGTATGCTGAACACGGCGCCTATACTCAGGTGTCATCTCCGGCGCAGGGGCTTGTCACTTCACTGTGAGGAGCAGCACATAATAATTTGACCAACGGGTAGTACAGTGCTAGTACTCCTACTACTACATTGGTAGTACTACTACTAGTACTAGTAGCACCACCGTATGGATTTAGGAGTACTACCACGTCCACCGGCACCGAGGAACGTCTCCAAGTAGTATTGCTTGAGGCCGCCAGGGCGAGGGGCCGCTTGGACGACAGCTTCATCTCCTTGTTCGACGAGGTCCTCGTCGGTTTCCTCGACAAGTTCACCATCATCGAGAAGCTTGCAGACGACTTTGACGTAAGCCTCCAGCCGACGCGCCCAGGCTCTGCGATGCCCGCCACCCTCAACGGCCGCTATGGTAACAACCTCTTCGACGCACTGGTGGCCCTGTGACTGCCCGCCGTCGCGCTGGAGAATGTCCACCTTGAGGTCGCGCTCGCCGAGCAGTGCCTGGCGCAGCAAGACACCATCGACATAATCACCCACGTCTATGCGCAAATCGTCCACAAGGACTACTACATGCAAGAGGAGGACGATAGGACGCTGGCCTTCTTGGAGTGCAGGGCAACCTTGGACGGCACTGTTCAGAAGCACGTTGAGCTCGCCGCCAACGCTGCTGCTCCTCGCACGTCGGTTGGTGACCCGGCACACTAGGGCGTGAGGATGTCGTTGAACGTTGATGGATCCGTATGTATTTTTATCTTTCCGTCAAATCCATGTAGTAGTATATGATACTACAGTAATTATCTTACCTTTCGCATCAACTTCATAATTTTCATACGTACTCCATGCATGAACGGCGCCAGAACCAAACTTCTCATTACTCTAGGAAAAATCGTTATTTTCTATCTATCGGTCACGCCATGGAGCAGAACCAAATTTTACAAGTTACGAGTTCAAAAGGAAAAGCCTGCCGTGTTCACGTCGCACCCCCACACGGTTGGTCTGGCACGCCGCTCAAGCGGGAATGTGTGCGGTGTTGCATTTTCACTTACAAGTGGGACCGCAGTTGAGCAAACCGACTATCGGCAAACCCCCACCCCGCCCACTGCGCGATGGCTGAGAAAACAGGAGGGAGAAGAGATGGCTGTAGCACGGACTCCAACAAAATTGGTGTCGGATGGGACTCGTGTGGGTGGCGTGTGCCGTACTGCTAGACGTGAATGCTACTGAGTTATGGCCCATGCCACCCCACTATATCGATGTACGTAGAACAAATTTCCTGCAGTCCGTGCTCAGCCCTCCTCTATCTCTCTTCTCAGCCAGCCAACGGACGCGCAGAGCCCATCGTCTGTTTGCTCACATGCGGCCCCACATGTTAGTGAAAACGCAAGAGGACCGACTGAACCTGCACATCTTTCACCTCGACGTGCTGGTGATGAAAAACAAATCCAATAAAGATCTTCGGTGGCCGCTTTTGGAGTTACTCAAGAGTAGTAAGATTCTATTTACAGTTTAACCCAAGATGCACATCTCGTGGCTTCAACTACCAACTCTATTTTCTTTCATGACACGACTGGATGCTGGATGTCCCACGTGTCGGCAAAAGGAGGAAGAACCCGACCAAATCTTCGGTTCTGCTCTCGGATGAGATTAGTGCACTTGTTGATACTCCTACTAGAATAGAGGCTAGACATGAGACTAGATGCGAGGAAGCAACATCTACTTCTTTACACTCGAAGAAGAAAGAAGCACGCAAGATCGAGCCTCCGCAGATCAACAATGAATGCATCGAGAAGGCACTAATCCAACTTACAGGAGTAGTAAAATGTATTCTTGTGGTTCTTGTTTTCTTTGGTCTTGCTTTTCTAGTCAAAATTATCATTGGAGTTCGTGCAAAACAGAGGTCCATTTGGGGTCGTGCGTTGGAGTTGGCCTTACAAGTGGGACCGCAGTTAAGGAAACCGACTATCGGCAAGCCCCTACCTCGCCCGCCACGCGATGGGTGAAGTTAGGCTGGTCATAGTGGGAGTAACTTAGCAAGTAACATAGCGCATTTCAAGACAAGTTTGCTTATGTGGCATATACTTAATGAGGAGAGAAATGTTTGGAGTAACATAATATGTTACTATAACATAACGCAAACCAAAGCAAAATGAGTCTATAATGTAATAAATGCAATCATCTATGATACTACTTGTATGTTACTTTGCACTATGAAGGTAGTAACAAAGACTAGTGTCATATGCATGACACTAGTCTAAGTTACTCCCCGCTAAAACCAGCCTTAGAGAAATGATGAGGTTGAAGAGATTGCTCTAGCACGGACTCCAAGAAATAATATGGTGTCAGATGGATGTCGTGGTGGTGGCGTGTGCCGTACTCCTGGACGTGAATGCTTGTTCTGGCCCATGCCACCCTACTACTCCCTACTACTTACTCCTACTATATAGTACTAGTATCGAGGATTCGAGGTGCTGGTTACGTACAGCGAACACATTAACATATGGCTACAGTAAAAACACCCGCCCGACGCGCGAAGCATCTGAAGCTAGTACAAATAGTGTACTACTATTGTTGATTGGCCTCATCCGATAACCTGTTGCAATGCACGTACAATTATGTATTCGGAAAATATTTTTTGCCTCGTCGCACCACTCACTCAGAGAAGCGACTCGAAAGCCATTCATAAATTTAGTAAGTTTATCACACGCATATCATTTGATTACATACAACAGGTCATCAACCCACATCGACAACGTGGATACATTATAAATACTGAAGTTTTCACCACACAACAAATAACAAGCAATGAAATGAACTTCAACTCAACCATTCCTCGGTGTTGGAAACGCTTGCTTTGAACCACAAGTGATTCTCTGGGACAGGCCATCGATTGTTGATCCGGAAACCAACGCAGGACTGATCATCCAGGCTGAAGCGGCCTACTATATCCCTACCAGGGTAGGGAACCACACAAATGTCCGAGGTATAGACACAGTTGCTTCTCATAAATGTGTCAACAACAGTTGGATCACCTTTGACCATCATCGGATAGTTTTGTCCAAGGAAGAGCGAGTTTTCTCCAAGACTATCAATTCTGTACCAGGGAGAAGGAGTTGGCGCTAGCACACTAGTATCCATCCCGAATACCATGCAACGGGTGTTGGAATAGGTCCGGAGAGTGCGACCATGGGAGACACCTGCTTCCTTGCCAGTAACATCATCAGTGGGCTGTATACACACAAGAAGAGGTGATCCATTAGAATTAGTTGCCAGGTGCCACAGAGTATATGGGCGTTGCTTGTCCTCATGCTCGTGATCATCACCATCGTCATCTCCCCCTTGGTTATAAAATTTTTCAAGTATAGGTGGTGGGATGTTCACAGGACCTTGGAAACACAAGAAGAAGGTTAATTAGTAAAGGGAAACTTGCTAACCCGCATGCATGTGGATGAAACAATTATAATTACGGCGTAAGACAAACATACCGAAACTACTAGGATGCCATGCAAAAATAGTGCCATGAGTGGTGGCAGTAAACACAAGGCGCTCGTATTGAATTGCATCACAGTACTCATCCGTGTACAGAAACTGATTTTTGAGCAATATCCATCGAGTGAAACCATCAAGGAAGGCAACAAGCTTGTCGAAGATAGCAACAACATCATAGTCGCTGTAATTCCAAGAGCGGTTGGGAACTCGACAAATTGCTATCTTCCATAGAATACAGTCACCATGATCGTATTTGAACGTGCGTACATTACCGGTGTGCTCAACCTCTGGGCAGTGTGCTGAGATTTTTGGAAGTGGAACCCGGTGACGAGTGTACACATTCACAAGTTCCCACTCGCAGTTGGACCCAATGTAAACAACCCAATCTCCATTTGCGCCTGCCCAAGCCTTTCCCTCAAGCGATGGCATCTTAACATCATACGTATCATTATCAAGCGGCATCAACTTGCACAGGGCGAGGCCTCAGTCGTGCCGGCGCCAGTCATCATTAGGGTCACGGCGAAGAAGATAGGGGAGATCAAACCGCTCCTTGACTCTTGGGTTCTTTGTAATGATGTTATTAGTTGAGTCGAGAATGGGCTTGAACGAACCTGCCATGCTAGCCGAGGTGATGACGTCGCACCGATCAATGAGTTCCTCCACCATGTCATCTTTCAGATCGGGGCAAGAATAACGGGGTCGTTTTCGGCCTGTTCCATCCATGGAGAAGACGATCGAACAACGGCAGAAGAAAGGGTGAAGGGCTGAAGGAAAATGGAGGAGGGAGAGGAAGAGCGTGCGACAGCAGTTCCAAATCGAGAGGGAAAGGCGAAGAGTCGGTGGACGGTTGCGAGTTTGCCACGGTTCATGAAGAGGCGCCCCGGCCTACACGTCCGTTCGGAAATACTCCTCTACTCGCCGTCATCTCACTGATATGTTGGAACGGGACCACATGTCAACGAAACATGGTGTGTAATCTCTCGTGCAAAATGCGATCTGGCCGCGTTGGCCCGAGGTGCCGCATTAGTTATCGACCTTTATTTTTTTAATGGCGTGCCGATCAGTTTTGAAGCACGACTAACTGGTACTGTACGCAGAGAAAATATAAACTACTCTACCACTACTCCACCTCCAATACTAGTAGTCTAAAAAAGATATATAGGCTGGAGCTTGAGCGCTTTCTTGCTAAGGGCTACCCACTTGCTTCTCACACTACCACCCTCTCTCCAGATCTAAAAAAGACGGCCCCTCTCTCCCTCCTCATCGGTGGTCACAGATCCACCGGGGAAGAAAAGGACGTGCAGCGTTGACGCACTCGCCGTCAGCGAGCGAGGTCATGCACTGACGACAAGGCCGTCCTCTCAGACCTAGCGCCCGCGCGGGATGGCCTCCGTCCCCAAGCTCGCTGCCGTAGTGTGTGCGGAGGACGACGACCACGAGCGAAGCCACTTCCCGCCGACCCTCAGGTATGCCACCTCTTTTCGAACCATAACCTTCTTCTATTGCCCCATCTGCCACGTCGTTGCATGTGGATCTTTTTCCACTCCACCATCTTCCCAATTTGCTATCCTCTGCTCTACTGGCCACGCAGACGAAAACCATAATTTGCACTATTAAAGGAAACCCTACTTCATGCAGACTAATCCATGTCTGGGTTGAATAAGGAAAGGAAGGGAGACTGTACTGTCCAAGAGAGTAGGCATCGAACCCGCATCTAGGTTGAAAAGGGGAAAATCAGTAGCTAAGGAACGAGGTCTCGTGTCTCTTGGTTGAAGAAGGGTAGAAAGGCATGACAACGCAATAGAGAATGACCAGGTCGATCGGTTTGTTGTCCTCGCATAGGAAAAAGGTGGCTAAAGAGAGCAAAAATGGGACGTAATCCACATATGCTGCCTGGATATTTGTTGCTCTGGGCAACCATACCTCCCTCACCACTCTGCGTCCGTGGAGGTACATCATACTGGTGCGCCCACTGTCCGAATGGGCCTCCCATGCTCTTATTGCCACTTTTTTGCTGTTAGTATAACACCAGCAGTCAAGTCAAGCAATGCTACTGCTAAAGTGATGCCACATTTAACTAATGCCGCTCCCAGTCTAATGTCACCGATAAATTTAAGCAACGCCAGCAGTCCAAGTCATTCTAATGCTGTTGCACAGCCAGTATACCAACGATGAAACTTGTTACTACCTTCAGATTTTTGCACTGTTAATGCTTATAGATTACATACCTCACTTTCATGAGATAGGTTAATTTTTTTGTACAATGTCACCAAAATGCCAAGGCGCTGATGTCATTTTATTTTGGTTAAACTGCACAGACAATTATGAAGACAAGAGGAAAGGTCAAGAGTGGGCACCTCCTCCTCCGTCTATTTTCTTGATTTGTTCGATCAAGTTTTTATGTTTGATCGATTATCAAGATTGGGATAGCAATTTTTAAGGTCCCCCCGAGTTCGAAATGATATTTACCTTGGAGGTACATGGTTTGCAATTTTTTATACTATCATTAGTTAATAATGCTAGTTACCTTCAGACTTTTGTATTTGGTTTAATGCTCATGCAGAGCTAGTATACCAATGCTGAAACTTGTTACCTTTAAATTTTGTATTGTTAATTCTTATAGAAACCTTCCAGTGCTAGAGTTTATTGAAATCTGTTCAGTAAAACCATTGTACTGTACCCTGTAATAAACTAACTACTCTACTGTTGCACTAGCCACTGGATTAGTGTATATTTGTAGTATTCGAATGGTGTTGCATTAGTGTATGGACATAAATAAAGTGTCGTGGGTACAGGACTCCGCCCACTGTTGCTGACGTCAGGGACGGCATGGCAACAGTGCTGTGCCAGACGGAGATCTCCGCTGGTACGGTGCACTGTGCCCCGGCCATCTCCTGGGAAAGGGGAGGGAGTGGGCTTCACTGTTGCCACTCCCTGTCCCATCCCCCTTGATGAGGGCATGGGCTTTGCTGATGTCGCGGGCCGACTCTAGGGGGCCGGCTTCTCTGGAAGCCGCCAGTCGGAGTCGGCAGGTCTTGATCTCTTCTCTAGGACTCGGACGCATATGGGCTGCCAGCTATTCCTCCAGCCGCCCTCCTGAAGTCAGCTCTCCGTCTGTTGCCTTGAGGGGCGCAGTCAGCCCCGATGTCTTGAAAGGTTATGGGCCTCGGGTTAGCCTACCCATGGCCCATTGCTCCGACACATCCTCACCGACTCCTCGGACGAAGCCGAGGCCTACTCGGCACCACCAAAGAGGTTGTACACTCATCGCATCGCACCTTCTCCTTAACTCGACCTCCTGGCGCCGACGGTGCTCCATCCCGCACCCCCATGGAGCGGCTACCTTGAAGTCGGCGCCTCGGTCGACATCTCCACGGAGGCTCTCCCCAGTGCGAGGCCCCTTCGGCGGCGGCGGCCATACCAGCCGGATCTGCTGCTGCTGCTCCAGCTCTCGCTCACTCGCTCGCGCTGCTGCTACTCCGGCTCTCGCTCGATCGCTCGCTCGCCCAGCTACTGCTGCTGCTCTCCCTCTCGCTCGTGCTGCTACCTGCTCCGATTAAGCCACACTTCAGTCGACTGAATCGACTTTTGGGTCAGTCGATTTTCAGGGGCTGGGGGGGCTCGCCGGAGTTAAGGAAGAACCACCCGCAGAGGGGATGGGGGCTCGCCAGAGAGGTACCCCACTATCTATCTTAGGGTTCAGGGTGGGGGCCGGGGGGCCTAGAGGGCTGGCCGAGGCGGTGGTGGCGAGTTGTTTTGGGGTGGCGAGGCGGCGCTGGGGCCGGCGGTTCAGCCGGTGGTGGCTGGCGGCTTAGGGGGGTGCAGGTTGAAGATGAACTACATGCCCTCCCTAAACTACATGTCAAGTGCCTCTCTGCTACCATTGCGTTCAGTTTCGACAGTAGCATTTAGATTCCACAGTAAATTTCAGTTTCGACAGTTAAGGTCAGAGTCAACAGTTTTTACCTCATCTGTTGTAGTCAGGTGGTTTTTGGTGATGTTAATTTTACATCCATTTTACATCATCTATTGGAGATGCTATTAGAATCCCACTTGAGATTGACGATGTCTGCCTTGTGCTGCTTCAGCCTTGACGTCTTACGGCTCACCGGAGCTGCTCCAACGACAGAACGATCCATCACAACAGAGCAGTGCCCTGGACGCCGTCTACAGATTCCTCAGATCTTCCTCCACACCTCCGACAACCACCTCTGCCTCAACTGCTTAGCGACCAACCCAATGATGCTGAGGTCGACACGGCTACGACAAAGAGGTTGTACACTTGTTGCATCACTTATTACTGTACATTCACGTCGATCCATTAGGGCTATTTTGGTTCAACGGAAAAACGTCGATCCACTGGCTGTTACCATCATTCTAAATTTCTGCATACTCTCCTTACATAATCTCACCATATTTTTTTTCGTATGCATGTCAGATATTGTACACAGTCATGCTGAACATGTAGAGAAAAAGAGAAGAGTTTCGTGCGGCAATACAATGTCATGCAGACATCGCTCCATGGTGGGTTCAATGGCAAACCCTCCCCACCCCTCTCCAGATTGTAATCCAGAGGAAGATATCTATTCTGAGGGGATTCAGACGCCGCTGACCACTCCTATTTACCACCCCAAGGTGTTTGCTCTACCTTGGCATGATGATGTTAGTCATATCATGCATATGTTGCCTTGCAGTGCCTACTTTTGACAGCATATATGTCATTTGCTTAGTTTAGACATGTTCTGTAATGCCACCTGTTTAGTTTCTATATCATATATGGGAATTATGTAGTCTCATGTCTTTTAGCCAGCCATAATATATGTGAAATGTGCAATGCCATCCTGTTTAACCAGGCATCATATATTTGAATGATATCTTGCCCATCCTTTTCTTCATTACATTTCCATTTGTCGACAATGTTTGTACATTAAACTACTCTTCCTATGAATCAGCCATTTGGGTGGGAGATGGAAAAATCTGGAGTGAAAACAAGGCCTTTAGAGTAGACAGTGCTACCTGTCGAAGCAGATCTCTTGTTGGGTCCCGATAGCTCCTCAGAGATGGATTCCGAGACAGATGACCAGTCCTATTCCCCCACTGAGGTGTATGCTCTAATTTGGCACAGTTATACTGCTCATATCATGCATATGGTGTCTTGCATTGCATAGTTTAGACATCATATATACAATATTCAACACCATGTTCTTAGTTCAGACATCATATCGAATGCCCTCTATTTAGCATATAAATCACATATGTGAATTAAATGATGCGATCATGATTACTTAGATAACATGTAGGTGAATTATGTCATGCGATCATGTTTAGTTATTCATCATATCTTTGAATTATGTTATGCTATGCTATCCAGTTTAGATAGACATCATATATGTGAAATTATGTCATGCTATCCGTTTTAGTTAAACAATATACATGTCAACTATTTCATGCCCTATTTTTTCCACACTATCTATTCCATCTGTCGCTCATATAATGTCTGTACATTCAACTATGTTTCCTGTTTATCAGCCATTTGAATTGGAGCGGGTGATGCCAGTATCTAGCGGACTAAAAACACGGTCTTCAAATAAA
The DNA here is from genome assembly GCF_003073215.2 of Triticum urartu. NCBI lineage: Eukaryota > Viridiplantae > Streptophyta > Magnoliopsida > Poales > Poaceae > Triticum > Triticum urartu. The sequence goes on from NC_053023.1 coordinate 525,233,261, forward strand.
ATAGTGCTACCTCTTGGTGGAGATAGCACCCCGGTTGTACATGCACAAGAACCAGCCCTACCACACATAACCCAAACTCTCGCAGATTGTACCCCTACTGCAATGGACAGAGAACCAGCTTCACCCAATCTAACCCCAACCCCAGCCGATAGTAACCCAGTTCCTATTGACACAACACCATCTCCACCATAGAGCTCCCAAACAAGAGCAATTAGTAAGGCAGCTCTAGTGCCCAAAGGGCCAGTACTATCACGGCGAACCCCAACTCCACCAGTTAGTACGCCTATTCCTGTGGAGGAAGCACAACCAGCTAGTCGTAGTTTAGCATCTATCGCATTTGATGTTGTTAAATCGTATGTGCGTATCTTCCTATCTTGGAAATATTATACTTCAGATGAAGGAAAATGCCAGTTGTAGGTGTTTGTCCGGGAGTTATGTGTAAGTAATGTTATTCATGGCAATTACTTTGCTTCGTCCCATACATCCTACCTCCATGATGGTTATAATACAATAAATTTTCCCATTTTTCTCTATAGAGAAGGACTGATTTGGAAACTCAAGATGAGGTAACCTGTGCTAATACCTCTGCTATCTTCAAGAATGCTTGGTGGCAGTATCAGAATTACCTGAAGAAAACGTACTTCACCGGCAAAGAAACTCATCAAATTCCCTTACGTTCTCCTGAGACACATTTACTGGACGATGACTGGGAACATCTTGTTCTGTACTGGTCCCGAACCAAGAATGTGGTAAGGTCTATGAGCTCATTTTCTATTTTTAAGTATTATATTCTTGCGTCTTACTGTACTCTGTTCATGTAGAACAAGTGCCTAAACCTGAAGAACAACTGTTCCAATTTAAGATTCCATTGCTATCATAGTTCAAAAAAGTGTTATGCGTTAATTGTGCATTTTGCCACCGCCTTGCGCTTTACTGACCAAAGCGCATGCTTATGCGCAGTTATGCACATATTATGCGTAGTTATGCGCAATGCATTTTGCCAATGCCTAGAGCCTAGGCGCGCTTAAGCGCTCGCTTAGGCGCGCCTTTTTTAACTATGATTGCTTTGCTCTTGTATCACTGTATTTACTCATACAAACTTATTTTTATATTGAAGTATCCAATCGAAACTCCAATGGCACAACAGGTATGTTCACGCATGTTTCTTTAACAGGTTTGCTCTTATCAATAGCTCCGTTGATTTCAATTTCAATTATGTAGACAGTTGACTTTCATATCATGCACATTACTAGCATCACAACAGAGCCAATAGTGTTGTTGTACATGTAGACCCGTGGTACCCGTCTGAAATCTTGTTGTGTCGTGTAGTTTCCCACGCTTTGTATTCTTTCGCTGCTGCTTTGTCTTGAACTGATATGATTTGAACCGTGTCACTATTTTGATTTGGCAAGACAATGCAGTGACCATAGGACATAGATATATGTTTGTTTGATGCTTTTATTATGTACTAGTACTTGGCAATAGAAGACTTGGTAGTTTAATCCTGTCCACCTTACTAATGAACTGGTTCACCGAAATGAGTTTCATATACTAGTACATGCTAAACTTGTTATGTGTCTGCTTGTTTCTTCTTTTAGAATGCTGACAGAATATTAGGGAAGAGTGCCTTATTAAGCAATGGTAAAGGAAGTAATGCAGATAAGGTTTAGGATAGTGACACATCCTTGTTGGTATCCAACAAAGCTGATAAAACAGCTAAGGAAGACTATCTTGAAGACAACGAGACAACCCCAAAGTCCCGTCTTGGTTTAGTGCTCGAGTTACTGGCCACTACCGCTTGCACAAGCTATTCAAACTCACTGTCTGAATCAGTTCGGTTTCTTGAGTCTCAACTACAAGCTGAAAGACATCGATCAGCTGTGCTGCGACAAGAAGCGGAAGGACTGCGGAAGTCCCTGGAGCATTCAAATGCATACTTTCTGGTGCAACAACAAGCGTTGGAGGATTTTAGCGCCAAATAGGACAAAGCTAATCAGCTTGCTAAGCTTATTGCCAGCATGGTGGATACCCATGATAACGTTTCTTGAGCTCTTCTGAAGTTGTTTCAGTTATGCTCTTGTTTTGCTGCCGTGTTTATTTGCACTGGTGGCCAATTTTGACGGCCAGTGTATGTAATGTGCTGCTTTGTTCCCTATATTTGCACTGGTGGCGAACTTTGATGCCCAGTGGATGTAATATGTGTAATAGCGGTAATAGGCTAGCGTTAATTGCTTGCTTATTTAATTCCTTATTGTCTTGTTTAGTTGTTTGCTTGTAGTCACTCCAGTTCTTTTTCTGTTTTTTTTCTAGTGGCCACAATAGCCTATTTTTGGTAACTAGGCCAAAATAATCATGGCAACACACGGACTGTTGTAACCATGGGCCTCCTGCAGGCCGTATGATCCATGGGACTTCGTCCGGCCGTAGGATCCATCGGCCTTCTATATAGGCCTTAGGGTCCATGGGCCTTCTATGGGCCATAGGGTCCATGGGCCTTCTACGGGCCGTATGATCCATGGGCCTTCTACGGGCCGTACTATCCATGGGCCTCATACGGGCCTTAGGATCCATGGGCCTTCTATGGGGCGTATCATCATTTCGCCAATCATGGGCCGTACTATTCATGGACCATAACGGGCCGTTAATAGGCCGTATTTGATAACTCTATGAAAACAGCCCAACGGGTTTTTTACATGAAAACGGCCCAACGTATTAACGGTCCGCAAACGGGCCGACTGTAATGACGGGCTGAATTTGGCCCACAAGCAGAAAATGACAGTAATGGGCCGTATGTAACCGAATGCTGCAAATGAGCCCAAGAATCAATGGGCCCTGAGAAGGCCGAAAGATAACTTGGGCTGGAAATGGCCCAATGGAATAACGGGCCGTTAATGGGTATAAAGTGATACACTGTTCATTACGGGCCAGTTTCGCCACGGGCCGTTAATGGGCCAAGAGTTACAAAGGTCCTCATATGGGCCGAAAGAAGTCATGGGCCACACATGGGCCGGAAGTTAAAACAGGCTGAATCATATTGGACGGCCCAGATGATGCTACTAGGCCTAATTCGGATAGGGCGTAACGGGCCCTGGGTTAGCGGGCTGTAAATGGGCTATATGCGAACATGTTGTTAACAGGCTTTTCGTGCGCCGGCCCGCCACCTTTTGACCAAGTCAAACAGGCCGGCCTTTTCACAGGAATGGGCCTCTGTTGGGCCGTGCCACATGTCGCCGTATCATAGGCGCCTTCGGTCCAATGAGCGGATGACATATGTCCCAACGGTGAGCCGACATGTGTTTCCTCCAGCCAATGATGATTTTACACATGGAAAATCCCCATTGGTCGGGGCTATTGACGGGTTATCGGATCCAAAACCCGACCGATAGCTTAACGGCGTTCCGTTACGGTGGATGCCATGTGTCGGTCACCCTTGACGAAAGCACTTCTGTGACGCGTGATTTATCATCATGGAAGTGGACACTTCCGTGATGATAATTTTGGTAATGTCATGGAACACTTCTAAGACAGCACATGTATGACTATCTTGATTCTGTCATAAAATCGTCATGGATGTACATGCATGACAAAAAACGCGACCTACTGTGACAAACACGTATCTTCACGGAAGTGTATTTTTTTGTAGTGCAGGATGCAGGCAATTGCACGAGGCTTTTGGAAGCCCCCAGCCCCATCATCTTGGCAGCCGTCGTCATTTCTCCTTGGTGGTGGCGACAATGGAGGAAGGTCGGCATTGACCTGAGGACGGTACTCACGAGGCTGTCAAGGAAATATGCCCTAGAGGCAATAATAAAGTTGTTATTTTATATTTCCTTATTCATGATAAAAGTTTATTATTCATGCTAGAATTGTATTAATTGGAAACCTAAATACATGTGTGAATACATAGACAAACACTCTGTCCCTAGTGAGCATCTACTTTACTAGCTTGTTTATCAAAGATGGTTAAGGTTTCCTAACCATGGACACAAGTTGTCATTTGATAACGGGATCACATCATTAGGAGAATGATGTGATGGACAAGACCCAGTCATTAGCTTAGCATTATGATCGTTCAGTTTTAGTGCTATTGCTTTCTTCATGTCAAATACATATTCCTTCGACTATGAGATCATGCAACTCCCGAATACCGAAGGAATACCTTGTGTGCTATCAAACATCGCAACGTAACTGGGTGATTATAAAGATACTCTGCAGGTATCTCCAAAGGTGTTTTGTTGGGTTGGTGTGAATTGAGATTAGGATTTGTCACTCCGAGTATCGGAGAGGTATCTCTGGGCCCTGTCGGTAATACACATCATAAGCTTGCAAGCAAACGACTAAGGAGTTAGTCACGAGGTGATGTATTATGGAACGAGTAAAGAGACTTGCCGGTAACGAGATTCAACTAGGTATGAAGATACCGATGATCGAATAACGGAAAAGTAACATACCGATGAACAAAGGGAATTACGTATGTTGTCATAAGGTTTGATCGATAAAGATCTTCGTAGAATATGTAGGAGGCAATATGGGCATCTAGGTTCCGCTATTGTTTATTGATCGGAGAGGTGTCTCGGTCATGTCTACATAGTTCTCAAACCAGTAGGGTCCACACGCTTAACATTCGTTGACGATATAGTACTGCATGAGTTATGTATGTTGGTGACCGAATGTTGTTCGGAGTCCCGGATGAGATCATGGACATGACGAGGAGCTCCGGAATGGTCCGGAGGTAAAGATTGATATATAGGATGATATGGTTTGGCCAAGGGGTGAAGCCCACGGGGCTTTAGGTCGATGCAAAAGGAGTTTTGCAGAGGCCAGGGGGCCAAACGCCAGAGACTCTAGCATCTAGCCCTGGGCCAGACGCCAAGGCCCATGGTGTCTGGGCCAGACGCCAAGGACTGTGGCATCTGGTCCTGGAAGTCCAAGAAGGACTCTTCCTTGTGGGCAAAACCGACTTTAAGGAGGCTTTTACTCCAAGTTTCGACCCCAGGGCTCAACATATAAATAGAGGGGCAGGGCTAGCACCTGGAACACATCAGGAAACACCAAGCTATGTGCCGGCAACCTCGTCCCTCTAGTTTATCCTCCTTCATATTTCCATTGTGCTTGGCGAAGCCCTGCGGAGATTGTTCTTCACCAACACCATCACCATACCATCGTGCTACCGGAACTCATCTACTACTTCGCCCCTCTTGCCGGAGGTAAACACGAAGGTGCCGTACTTTCGGTACTTGATCGGGACGAATCGTGAAGGTGTACGACTACATCAACCACGTTGATAAACGCTTCCGCTTTGCGATCTTCAAGGCTATGAAGATGCTCTCCGCCGCTCGTTGCTATGCATTGATACGTCTCCAACGTATCTATAATTTTTGATTGTTCCATGCTATTATATTATCCATCTTGGATGTTTTATATGCATTTATAAGCTATTTTATATGATTTTTTGGACTAACCTATTAACCTAGAGTCCAGTGCCAGTTTCTGTTTTTTTCCTTGTTTTTGAGTTTTACAAAAAAGGAATACCAAACGGAGTCCAATTTATGTGCCAATTTTTGATGTTTTTTTATGGACCAAAAGAAACCCCCAGAGTAAAATAGTTGGGCCAGAAGAGTCCCGAGCCATCCACGAGGGTGGAGGGTGCGCCCTACCCCCTGGGCACGCCCCTGCCTCGTGGATGACTTGGAGACCCCCTGACGTGAGACCGACACAAAAAATTCCTATAAATACAGAAACCCCCGAAAAGAAACCTAGATCGGGAGTTCCGCTGCCGCAAGCCTCTGTAGCCACCAAAAATCAATCGAGACCCTGTTTCGGCACCCTGCCGGAGGGGGGGATCCATCAACGGTGGCCATCTTCATCATCCTGGCGCTCTCCATGACGAGGAGGGAGTACTTCATCCTCGAGGCTGAGGGTATGTACCAGTAGCTATGTGTTTGATCTCTCTCTGGTGTTCTTGATATGGCATAATCTTGATGTGCCGCGAGCTTTGCTATTATAGTTGGATCTTATGATGTTTCTCCCCCTCTATCTCCTTGTGATGAATTGAGTTTTCCCTTTGAAGTTATCATATCGCAGTGGTACAGCGATGTCCTAAACAAATGGTTTAAAACCCCTTTCTGCGACGGCATTTGGAACCGTCGCCAAGTGAGTGTGGGCGATAGGGGGGCCCTTCCCACACAACCCAGAAATCATCGGGGATAGGCCCTCGTAGGACCCAGGTTGGGGCCGTGTGCGATCGGGCGAGGCATGGAAACCCAATCATTTCTGTAGGTATGTACATCCCACACGGTGAATCCTAGAAACCATTTCCGTAGGTATGTACATCCCACACAGTGAATCCCAGAAATAATTTCCGTAGGTATGTACATTCCACATGGTGAATCCTAGAAATCATTTCCATAGGTATGTTCATCCCACACAGTGAATCCCAGAAATCATTTCCATAGGTATGTACATGTTGGGGAACGTAGTAATTTCAAAATTTTCCTACGCACACGCAAGATCTTGGTGATGCATAGCAATGAGAGGGGAGAGTGTCATCCACGTACCCGCGTAGACTGTTACGCGGAAGCATTATGACAACGCGGTTGATGTAGTCGTATGTCTTCACGATCGACCGATCCTTAGTACCAAACGTACGGCACCTCCGCGTTCAGCACACGTTCAGCTCAATGACGTCCCGCGAACTCATGATCCAGTAGAGCTCGGGGAAGAGTTTCTTCAGCACGATAGTGTGGTGACGATGTTGATGAAGCTACCATTGCAGGGCTTTGCCTAAGCACCGCTACAGTATGACCGAGGTGGATTATGGTGGAGGGGGGCACCGCACACGCCTGGGAGAGATCAATGATCAACTTGTGTGTCTAGAGGTGCCCCCCTGTCCCCGTATATAAAGGAGCAAGGGGGGAGTCTGGCCCTAGAGGGCGCGCCAGGAGGAGGAATCCTCCTCCTAGTAGGAGTAGGATTCCCCTCTTTCCTACTCCTACTAGGAGGGGGAAAGGAAGGGGGAGAAGGAGAAGGGAAGGGGGGCGCCGCCCCCCTCCCCTAGTCCAATTTGGACTAGAGGGGGAGGGGGTGCGCGGCCTGCCCTGGCCGCCCCCTCTCTCTCCACTAGGGCCCAACAAGGCCCATTAACCCCCGGGGGGTTTCGGTAACCCCTCCAACACTCTGGTAAAATCCCGATTTCACCCGGAACTCTTTCGATGTCCAAATGTAGGCTTCCAATATATCAATCTTTATGTCTCGACCATTTTGAGACTCCTCGTCATGTCCTCGATCTTATTCAAGACTCTGAACTACCTTCGGTACTTCAAATCACATAAACTCATAATACTGATTGTCGCAGAACTTTAAGCGTGCGGACCCTATGGGTTCGAGATCTATGTAGACATGACCAAGACACTTCTCCGGTCAATAACCAATAGCGGAACCTGGATGCTCATATTGGTTCCTCCATATTCTACGAAGATCTTTATCGGTCAAACCGCATAACAACATACGCTGTTCCCTTTGTCATCGGTATGTTACTTTCCCGAGATTCGATCATCGGTATCTCAATACCTAGTTCAGTCTCGTTACCGGCAAGTCTCTTTACTCGTTCTGTAATGCACTATCCAGCAACTAACTCATTAGTTGCATTGCTTGCAAGGCTTATAGTGATGTGCATTATCGAGAGGGCCCAAAGATACCTTTCCGACAATCGGAGTGACAAATCCTAATCTCGATCTATGCCAACTCAACAAGTACCATTGGAGACACCTGTAGAGCACCTTTATAATCACCGAGATACGTTGTGACGTTTGGAAGCACATAAAGTGTTCCTCCGGTATTCGGGAGTTGCATAATCTCATAGTTAGAGGAACATGTATAAGTCATGAAGAAAGCAGTAGCAACAAACTAAACGATCATCGTGCTAAGCTAACGGAATGGGTCAAGTCGATCACATCATTCTCTAATGATGTGATCCCATTAATCAAATGGCAACTCATGTATATGGCTAGGAAACTTAACCATCTTTGATTCAACGAGCTAGTCATGTAGAGGCATACTAGTGACACTCTGTTTATCTATGTATTCACACATGTACTAAGTTTCCGGTTAATACAATTCTAGCATGAATAATAAACATTTATCATGATATAAGGAAATAAATAATAACTTTATTATTGTCTCTAGGGCATATTTCCTTCAGTCTCCCACTTGCACTAGAGTCAATAATCTAGTTCATATCTTTATGTGATTAGTTCACATCTCCATGTGACCAATACCCAAAGGGTTTACTAGAGTCAATAATCTAGTTCACATCGCTATGTGATTAACACCCAAAGAGTGATCATGTTTTGCTTGTGAGAGAAGTTTAGCCTACGGGTCTGCAACATTCAGATCCGTATTTATTTCACAAATTTCTATGTCTACAATGCTCTGCACGGAGCTACTCGAGCTAATTGCTCCCACTTTCAATATGTATCCAGATCGAGACTTACAGTCATCTAGATTGATGTAAAAAGCTTGCATCAACGTAACTCTTTATGACGAACTCTTTTTATCACCTCCATAACCGAGAAATATTTCCTTAGTCCTCTAAGGATAATTTTGACCGTTGTCTAGTGATCTACTCCTACATTACTATTGTACTCCCTTGCTAGAGAGATGCTAAGGTATACAATAGGACTGATAAACAACATAGCATACTTTATAGAGCCTATGATTGAGGCATAGGGAATGACTTTTCATTCTCTTTCTATTTTCTGCCGTGGTCGGGTTTTGAGTCTTTACTCAACTTCACACCTTGCAACACACGCAAGAACTCCTTCTTTGACTGTTCCATTTTGAACTACTTCAAAATCTTGTCAGTGTATGTACTCATTGAAAAAACTTATCAAGCGTCTTGATCTATCTCTATAGAAACTGATGCTCAATGTGTAAGCAACTTCATCGAGGTCTTTCTTTGAAAAACTCTTTTCAAACACTCCTTTATGCTTTCCAGAAAATTCTACATTATTTCTGATCAACAATATGTCATTCACATATACTTATCAGAAATGTTGTAGTGCTCCCACTCACTTTCTTGTAAATACGGCTTCATCGCAAGTCTGTATAAAACCATATGCTTTGATCACTTTATCAAAGCATATATTCCAACTCCGAGATGCTTGCACCAGTCCATAGATGGATCGCTGGAGCTTGCTCATTATGTTAGCACCTTTAGGATTGACAAAACCTTCTGGTTGCATCATATACAACTATTCTTTTAAGAAATCCATGAAGGAATACAGTTTTGACATCCATTTGCCAGATTTCATAAAATACGACAACTGCTAACATGATTCGGACAAACTTTTAAGCATCGATACGAGTGAGAAAATCTCATCGTAGTCAACACCTTGAACTTGTCGAAAACATTTTGCGACAATTCGAGCTTTGTAGATAGTAACACTACTATTAGCGTCCGTCTTCCTCTTGAAGATCCTTTTATTCTTAATGACTCACCGATCATCGGGCAAGTCAATCAAAGTCCATGCTTTGTTCTCATACATGGACCCCATCTCAGATTTCATGGCCTCAAGCCATTTCGTGGAATCGGGGCTCATTATTGCTTCCTCATAGTTCGTGGGTTCGTCATGGTCAAGTAACATGACATCCAGAACATGATTACCGTACCACTTTGGTGCGGATCTCACTCTAGTTGACCTACGCGGTTCGGTAGTAACTTGATCTGAAGTTACATGATCATCATCATTAGCTTCCTCACTAATTGGTGTAGGAGTCATAGGAACAGATTTCTGTGATGAACTACTTCCAATAAGGGAGCAGGTACAGTTACCTCATCAAGTTCTACTTTCCTCCCACTCACTTCTTTCGAGAGAAAATCCTTCTCTAGAAATGATCCATTCTTAGCAACGAATGTCTTGCCTTCGGATCTGTGATAGAAGGTGTACCCAACTGTCTCCTTTGAGTATCCTATGAAGACACATTTCTCCGATTTGGGTCTGAGCTTATCAGGATGAAACTTTTCACATAAGCATCGCAACCCGAAACTTTAAGAAACGACAACTTTGGTTTCTTTGCCAAACCACAGTTCATATGGCGTCGTCTCAACGGATTTAGGTGGTGCCTTATTTAACGTGAATGCAGCTGTCTCTAAAGCATAACCCCAAAACGATTGTGGTAAATCGGTAAGAGACATCATAGATTGCACCATATCTAATAAAGTACGGTTATGATGTTCGGACATACCGTTACACTGTGTTGTTCCAGGTGGCGTGAGTTGCGAAACTATTCCGCATTGTTTCAAATGAAGACCAAACTCATAACTCAAATATTCTCCTCCACGATCAGATCGTAGAAACTTTATTTTCTTGTTACGATGATTTTCCACTTCACTCTGAAATTATTTGAACTTTTCAAATGTTTCAGATTTATGTTTCATCAAGAAGACATACCCATATCTTACTCAACTCATATGTGAAGGTCGCAAAATAACGATACCTATCGCGAGCCTCAACACTCATCGGACTACATACATCAGTATGTATTATTTCCAACAAGTCTGTTGGTCGCTCCATTGTTCTGGAAAACGGAGTCTTAGTCATCTTGCCCATGAGGCATGGTTCGCAAGCATCAACTGATTCATAACAAAGTGATTCCAAAAGCCCATCAGCATGGATTTTCTTCATGCTCTTTACACCAATATGACCTAAACGGCAGTGCCACAAATAAGTTGCACTATCATTATTAACTTTGCATCTTTTGGCTTCAATATTATGAATATGTGTATCACTACGATCGAGATTCAATAAACCATTTATATTGAGTGTATGACCATAGAAGGTTTTATTCATGTAAATAGAACAACAATTATTCTCTAACTTTAAATGAATAACCGTATTGCAATAAACATGATCAAATCATATTCATGCTCAACGCAAACACCAAATAACATTTATTTAGGTTCAACACTAACCCCGAAAGTATAGGGAGTGTGTGATGATGATCATATCAATCTTGGAAGCACTTCCAACACACATCGTCACTTCACCCTTAACTATTCTCTGTTCATTCTGCAGCTCCCGTTTCGAGTTACTAATCTCAGCAACTGAACTAGTATCAAATACTGAGGGGTTTCTATAAACACTAGTAAAGTACACATCAATAACATGTATATCAAATATACCTTTGTTCACTTTGCCATCCTTCTTATCTGCCAAATACTTGGGGTAGTTCTGCTTCCAGTCACCAGTCCCTTTGTAGTAGAAGCACTTAGACTCAGGTTTAGGTCTAGACTTGGGATTCTTCACATGAGCAACAACTTGCTTGTCGTTCTTCTTGAAGTTCCCCTTCTTCCCTTTGCCTTTTCTTGAAACTAGTGGTCTTGTCAACCATCGACACTTGATGCTTTTCTTGATTTCTACCTTCGTCGATTTCAGCATCACGAAGAGCTTGGGAATCGTTTCTGTTATCCCTTGCATATTATAGTTCATCACGAAGTTCTAGTAACTTCGTGATAGTGACTATAGAATTATGTCAATCACTATCTTATCTGGAATATTAACTCCCACTTGATTCAAGTGATTGTAGTACTCAGACATTCTGAGCACATGCTCACTAGCTGAGCTATTCTCCTCCATCTTGTAGGCAAAGTACTGTCAGAGGTCTCCTACCTCTCGACACGGGCATGAGTATGAAATACTAATTTCAACTCTTGGAACATCTTATATGCTCCGTGGCGTTCAAAACATTTTTGAAGTCCCAGTTCTAAGCCGTAAAGCATGGTGAACTAAACTATCAAGTAGTCATCAAACCGAGCTTTGCCAAACGTTCATAACGTCTGCATATGCTCCTGCAATAGGTCCGTCACCTAGCGGTGCATGAAGGACATAATTCTTCTGTGCAGCAATGAGGATAATCCTCAGATCACGGATCCAATCCGCATCATTGCTGCTAACATCTTTCAACTTATTTTTCTCTAGGAACATATCAAAAATAAACAGGGAGCTACATCGCAAGCAATTGATCTACAACATAGATATGCAAATACTATCAGGACTAAGTTCATGATAAATTAAAGTCCAATTAATCATATTACTTAAGAACTCCCACTTAGATAGACACCCTCTAGTCATCTAAACGATCATGTGATCCAAATCAACTAAACCATGTTCGATCATCACGTGAGATGGAGTAGTTTTCAATGGTGAACATAATTATGTTGATCATGTCTACTATATGATTCACGCTCGACCTTTCAGTCTCAGTGTTCCGAGGCCATATCTGCATATGCTAGGCTCATCAAGTTTAACCCGAGTATTCTGCATGTGTAAAACTGTCTTACACCCGTTGTAGATGAACGTTGAGCTTATCACACCCGATCATCACGTGGTGTCTCGGCATGATGAACTTTGGCAACGGTGCATACTCAGGGAGAACACTTTTACCTTGAAATTTAGTGAGAGATCATCTTATAAAGCTACCACCAAACTAGGCAAAATAAGATGTATAAAAGATAAACATCACATGCAATCAAAAATATGTGACATGATATGGCCATCATCATCTTGTGCCTTTGATCTCTCCAAAGTACTGTCATGATCTCCATTGTTACCGGCATGACACCATGATCTCCATCATCTTGATCTTTTATCAACGTGTCATCACATGGTCGTCTCACCAACTATTGCTTTTGCAACTATTGCTATCGCATAGCGATAATGTAAAGCAATTACATGGCACTTGCATATTATGCAATAAAGAGACAACCATAAGGCTCCTGCCAGTTGCCGATAACTTTAACAAAACATGATCATTTCATACAACAATTTATATCTCATCACGTCTTGACCATATCACATCACAACATGCCCTGCAAAAACAAGTTAGACGTCCTCTACTTTGTTGTTGTAAGTTTTACGTGGCTGCTACGGGCTGAGCAAGAACAATTCTTACCTACGCATCAAAACCACAACGATAGTTTGTCAAGTTAGTGTTGTTTTAACCTTCTGAAGGACTGGGCGTAGCCACACTCGGTTCAACTAAAGTTGGATAAACTGACACCCGCCAGCCACCTGTGTGCAAAGCACGTCGGTAGAACCAGTCTCGCGTAAGCGTATGCGTAATGTCGGTCCGGGCCGCTTCATCCAACAATACCGCCGAACCAAAGTATGACATGCTGGTAAGCAGTATGACTTGTATCGCCCACAACTCACTTGTGTTCTACTCATGCAAATAACATCTATGCATAAACCTGGCTCGGATGCCACTGTTGGGGAACGTAGTAATTTCAAAATTTTCCTACCCACACGCAAGATCTTGGTGATGCATAGCAACGAGAGGGGAGAGTGTCGTCCACGTACCCTCGTAGACCATTAAGCGGAAACGTTATGATAACGCGGTTGATGTAGTCATACGTCTTCACGATCGACCGATCCTCAGTACCGAACGTACGGCACCTCCGCGTTCAGCACACGTTCAGCTCGGTGACGTCCCGCGAACTCACAATCCAGTAGAGCTCGGGGAAGAGTTTCGTCAGCATGACGGCGTGGTGACGATGTTGATGAAGCTACCGTTGCAGGGCTTCACCTATGCACCGCTACAGTATGACCGAGGTGGATTGTGGTGGAGGGGGGCACCGCACACGGCTGGGAGAGATCAATGATGAATTTGTGTGTCTAGAGGTGCCCCCTACCCCCGTATATAAAGGAGCAAGGGGGGAGGCCGGCCGGCCCTAGAGGGCGCGCCAGGAGGAGGAATCCTCCTCCTAGTAGGAGTAGGATTCCCCTCTTTCCTACTCCTACTAGGAGGGGGAAAGGAAGGGGGAGACGGAGAAGGAAAGGGCCCCCCACTCCTAGTACAATTTGAATCAGAGGGGGAGGGGTGTGCGGCCTACCCTGGCCGGCCCCTCTCTCTCCACTCTGGCCCAACAAGGCCCATTAACCCCCGAGGGGTTCCGGTAACCCCTCCAGCACTCCGGTAAAATCTCGATTTCACCCGGAACTCTTCCGATGTCCAAATGTAGGCTTCCAATATATCAATCTTTATGTCTCGACCATTTCGAGACTCCTCGTCATGTCCTCGATCTTATTCAGGACTCTGAACTACCTTTGGTACTTCAAATCACATAAACTCATAATACTGATTGTCGCAGAACTTTAAGCGTGCGGACCCTACGGGTTCGAGATCTATGTAGACATGACCGAGACACGTCTCCGGTCAATAACCAATAGCGGAACCTGGATGCTCATATTGGTTCCTCCATATTCTACGAAGATCTTTATCGGTCAAACCGCATAACAACATACGTTGTTCCCTTTGTCATCGGTATGTTACTTTCCCGAGATTCGATCGTCGGTATCTCAATACCTAGTTCAATCTCGTTACCGGCAAGTCTCTTTACTCGTTCCGTAATGCACTATCCCGCAACTAACTCATTAGTTGCATTGCTTGCAAGGCTTATAGTGATGTGCATTACCGAGAGGGCCTAGAGATACCTCTCCGACAATCGGAGTGACAAATCCTAATCTCGACCTATGCCAACTAAACAAGTACCATTGGAGACAACTGTAGAGAACCTTTATAATCACCCAGTTACGTTGTGATGTTTGGTAGCACACAAAGTGTTCCTCCGGTATTCGGGAGTTGCATAATCTCATAGTCAGAGGAACATGTATAAGTCATGAAGAAAGCACTAGCAACAAACTAGACGATCATCGTGCTAAGCTAACGGAATGGGTCAAGTCAATCACATCATTCTCTAATGATATGATCCCGTTAATCAAATGAAAACTCATGTCTATGGCTAGGAAACTTAACCATCTTTGATTCAACGAGCTAGTTAAGTAGAGGCATACTAGTGACACTCTTTTTGTCTATGTATTCACACATGTACTATGTTTCCGGTTAATACAATTCTAGCGTGAATAATAAACATTTATCATGATATAAGGAAATAAATAATAACTTTATTATTGCCTCTAGGGCATATTTCCTTCAGTACATCCCACACGTTGAATCCCAGAAAATCATTTCCGTAGGTATGCATATCCCACACAGTTCTTTGTGTGGAAACATGTTCGCTGCAAGGTGGCCTAACGCAAACAGTTCGCTGCCAGAAGCCATGTGTGATTGTTAGTTGATCGAACACGCCTACTTTCTAGAAACCGTGTGGGTTGTTTGAGTTCATCGCCCATGGTGCTGTCTAAGTAACCATTTGCAATGGAAAACCCCAATAACTAGGGTAATTAGCCTATTATTGATAATCCATGTACTAATCAAACTGATATTTCTTATGAAACACGCCAGATATTTCATATCCGTATAAAAGCAACCAGGATTTCATAATCGAATTACATCATATAGCTTCGGCACTCAGTTACGCCATTACACAACAACACCAAGTTTCAGATGCAGCATCAAAAACCTTTGGAAAGTAGCATCATTCACGGTAAATAGACAGATAAATCTCATCTGGGGAACTGTAGAAGCGGAAGGCAAATATTGAGCCTTCAGTGATGTTGAATGTCCTTGCAACTTTAGGCTAGTGGCTATGGATAATTTCCCGCCCAACCTTCGTCCTCTTCAGCAAGACTTCAATATTGTACCGTGGGTGTTGAATGAATACCTTCCTCGCCTCTTGACCATGCATGTGGTTTGAGAGGTAATCATCGGTGAACTGCTTTGAAAAGTACTGAAAACAAAGCTATGCATAAATCTCTATTGTAAATTTTGAAATGGCGCAAGGGGTAAAAACAAGGTAAAAGAGTTGGTACCATCCTATAGTTGACTGATGTCTTCTTCATTGTGCAAACAAAGATCTTGCTATTATTTGTCGCAAGTTTCTTCATCCTAAAAATCTTTTTGAGTTTCTTGACTTGACTGATATTCATGGACATCTCATTTCCCCATATGCAAAATGGGTCGAATAGTGGGTCTAAGCCTCTGACAGCAGGATCTACATGTGCAAGACCAAATTGTAAGAAACCTAAATATTAGAATGACTCCTGCAACTGCACAATAATGTGCTAATAGCCAAAGGACCCTGCTTGAACAAACCTCGATGGTAAACCGCAGTGTCTCCCATTGTTTCCCTGCAACACACATAAGGAAGATCTTGATCAGGTTAACTGAGAGTTGCCATACTATCAGTAGAATATGTATTGAGTACGTCCAAATTCAATTGGTGTCACATGCATAACAATACAAAATTGTACCCACAACAAATGAAAATCAAATTGCAGAACTGAACCAAACAGTTAAATGGACATCACACCAAATGAACCAAAATAGTTAACTGAGCACGACATTGCAGAATAGAAACATGTACTAGAAGATAAGACAGTTAACAAAACAAAGAATGCTTGAGAACAGTACTACGAAATGTTGCAATTGTTGGAGCAAAGTGTTAATTGAACATTACATTTCAGAGGACCAAACTGTTAACTGAACATCAGATTGCATATTAACATTACAGAGGACAAATCACTAGAAGGCACTGGCGGTGGCCTCGAGAAAACATCAGAAACTGTATTTTAAAGTAGACAACTGCGCGGCGGTGTCAACGGTGGCCTCGAAGACGAGGTGCTCCTCCAAGATCTGGCGGTCGACACACATGTCAGCCATAGCGAGCTCGTTCGTGCGTGCGGCCGCATGCTACTCAGCTCCATGTTATATGGCGTGTAAAATGGTTGTGGGCGGAGCTTAATTGGAGGAGGGGGCAGTGATTTCGGTGGAAGGTGTCGCTCCGTCAGTCAGGGCATGTGGGACGGGAAAGGAGGAGGATGGTGTGGGTGGGGTGTGGATTATCGGACCATATCGACGAGGCTGCGCAATAAGAAGAAGGGTCGGCAGCGAGGAGGTCGCACAACAAGAAGAAGGGTCACCGGCGAGGAGGCGGAGCTGCAAGAAGAAGGGTAGCCAGCAAGGAGGCGACACTGCAAGAAGAAGGGTCGCCGACGAGGAGGTTGAGCTGCCAGTAAGTAGTAGTGAAGGTTTGAACTTGGAAAGCAAGGAGGAACAATGGAAATGTGGCTTTTGGTAGGAGGGAGGGGGCGGGGAGATAGATATTTCCGTGGTGGCAAAAAAAATTCGTTCGGTGCCACGAGAAACTGGCGCACAAGTGTGGTTCAAGCGAGGGCGGTGGACTGTAGACAATGAAGCTTCCTACGTAAGCCAGAAAAGACGGTGCACCAAGATATTTTATATCGCATCCCACATGATTCTTTCTAGTAAACTGTTTGTGGTATACCTGATTATTTTCATTATGTTTTTGATAGACAAAATGGTGTTACGGATGGAAAGGATGGTGTTTGAATTGCTAGAACATTTACGTATAGTGAACATGCAACTAGTACATGAGTGTCGTGTTTAAATTTGGAATTATTCCGGGTTTGTTTGGCATTTTTATGCATTCATTGAGTTTCTGGGCATTTAATGTGTATAATTCAAATTTTGAAGTACAAGCACATGCTGCAATGCACCGAAGTTTGCTGAAAAATCACATGTGTGTCTTTGGGTGAATTTATAGGTCCCATGCAAGAAATGGGAATAAAATTCAAACATATGGGTGTCGTGGCTCAGCCGGAATGATTGAGAAACTTGGTTTTTTAATTCCTATAAATCCAAAACACGGCAGAAAATCATGAAACTTGGCATGGTGTCATGACATGGCACCAACATGCTGTAGTAAATTTTTGGCCAAATTGGGAGAAGCTTTGGTGTAAGCTTCTTGCAACCCGGAGCTTCCCTCAAGAAGGCACCTAGTTCCGAGAGGGAACGTGTCACCTCCATGTGCGAAACGACATACGTACACTGCCTTCTCCCGCCTTAATTTTTTTACACAGGTAGATTAGACCAAATAGAAGTATCGTGCTAAATTTTGGAATTATTCCGTGTTCGTTTGGCCTTTTTTATACATTAGTTGAGTTTCTGGGCCTTTAATGCGCATAATTCAAATTTTAACTACAAGCACGTGCTCCAGTGCACCATAGTTGTTTGAAAAATCACATGTGTGTCCTTCGGTGAATTTCTACATCCCATGCAAGAGATGAGAGTGAAATTCAAACATCTGGGCGTCGTTGCTCGGCCGGAAAGATTGAGAAACTTGGTTTTTTAATTTCTGTAATTCCAAAACACGCCTGAAAATCATGAAACTTGGCATGGTCTCATGACATGGAACGAACATGCTGCGGTAATTTTTTTGGCCGAATTGGGACAAGCTTTGGTGTAAGCTTCTTGCAAACCGGAGATTCCCTCAAGAAGGCTCGTGGTTCCGGGAGGGAACATGTCACCTCCGTGTGCGAAACGTACACTGCCTTCTCCCGCCTTAATTTTTTTGCACATCCAGTTTAGATCAAATAGAAGTATCGTGCTAAATTTTGGAATTATTTTGGCTCGTTCCCCTTTTTTACACATTAATTGTGTTTCTGGGCATTTAATGTGCATAATTCAAATTTGAACTACAAGCACATGCTCAAGTGCACCAAAGTTGTTTGAAAAATCACATGTGTGTCCTTGGGTGAATTTCTAGGTCCCATGCAAGAGACTGGAGTGAAATTCAAACATCTGTGCATCGTGGCTCGGTCGGAAAGATTGAGAAACTCAGATTTTTAATTCCTGTAATTCCAAAACATGCCTGAAAATCATGAAACTTGGCATGGTGTCATGACATGGCACGAACATGCTGCGGTAATTTTTTTGGCCGAATTGGGACAAGCTTTGGTGTAAGATTCTTGCAAACCAGAGCTATCCTCAAGAAGGCTCGTGGTTCCGAGAGGGAACATGTCACCTCCATGTGCGAAACGACATATGCACACTGCCTTCTCCCGCCTTAATTTTTTTACACAGCCAGATTAGACCAAATATAAGTACCGTGCTAAATTTTGGAATTATTCCGGGCTCGTTTCACCTTTTTTATACATTAATTGAGTTTCTGGGCATTTAATGTGCATAATTCAAATTTGAACTACAAGCACATGCTCCAGTGCACCAAAGTTGTTTGAAAAATCACATGTGTGTCCTTGGGTGAATTTCTAGGTCCCATGCAAGAGATTGGAGTGAAATTCAAACATCTATGCGTCATGGCTCGGCCGGAAAGATTGAGAAACTTGGTTTTTTAATTCCTGTAATTCCAAAACACGCCTGAAAATCATGAAACTTGGCATTGTGTCATGACATGGCACGAACATGCTGCGGTAATTTTTTTGGCCGAATTGGGACATGCTTTGGTGTAAGATTCTTGCAAACCAGAGCTACCCTCAAGAAGGCTCGTGGTTCCGAGAGGGAACGTGTCACCTCCATGTGCGAAACGACATACGTACACTGCCTTCTCCCGCCTTAATTTTTTTACACAGCCAGATTAGACCAAATATAAGTATCGTGCTAAATTTTGGAATAATTCCGGACTCGTTTCGCCTTTTTTATACATTAATTGAGTTTCTGGGTATTTAATGTGCATAATTCAAATTTGAACTACGAGCACATGCTCCAGTGCACCAAAGTTGTTTGAAAAATCACATGTGTGTCCTTGGGTGAATTTCTAGGTCCCATGCAAGGGATTGGAGTGAAATTAAAACATCCGTGCGTCGTGGCTCGGCCGGAAGTTTGAGAAACTTGGTTTTTTAATTCCTGTAATTCGAAAACACGCCTGAAAATCATGATACTTGGCATGGTGTCATGACATGGCACGAACATGCTGCGGTAAATTTTTTGGCCGAATTGGGACAAGCTTTGGTGTAAGCTTCTTGCAAACCGGAGATTCCCTCAAGAAGGCTCGTGGTTCCGGGAGGGAACATGTCACCTCCGTGTGCGAAACGTACACTGTCTTCTCCCGCCTTAATTTTTTTGCACATCCAGTTTAGATCAAATAGAAGTACCGTGCTAAATTTTGGAATTATTTTGGCTCGTTCCCCTTTTTTACACATTAATTGTGTTTCTGGGCATTTAATGTGCATAATTCAAATTTGAACTACAAGCACATGCTCCAGTGCACCAAAGTTGTTTGAAAAATCACATGTGTGTCCTTGGGTGAATTTCTAGGTCCCATGCAAGAGATTGGAGTGAAATTCAAACTTCTGTGCTTCGTGGCTCGGCCGGAAAGATTGAGAAACTCAGTTTTTTAATTCCTGTAATTCCAAAACATGCCTGAAAATCATGAAACTTGGCATGGTGTCATGACATGGCACGAACATGCTACGGTATTTTTTTGGCCGAATTGGGACAAGCTTTGGTGTAAGATTCTTGCAAACCAGAGCTTCCCTCAAGAAGGCTCGTGGTTCCGAGAGGGAACATGTCACCTCCATGTGCGAAACGACATACGTACACTGCCTTCTCCCGCCTTAATTTTTTTACACAGCCAGATTAGACCAAATATAAGTACCGTGCTAAATTTTGGAATTATGCCGGGCTCGTTTCACCTTTTTTATACATTAATTGAGTTTCTGGGCATTTAATGTGCATAATTCAAATTTGAACTACAAGCACATGCTCCAGTGCACCAAAGTTGTTTGAAAAATCACATGTGTGTCCTTGGGTGAATTTCTAGGTCCCATGCAAGAGATTGGAGTGAAATTCAAACATCTGTGCGTCATGGCTCGGCCGGAAAGATTGAGAAACTTGGTTTTTTAATTCCTGTAATTCCAAAACACGCCTAAAAATCATGAAACTTGGCATTGTGTCATGACATGGCACGAACATGCTGCGGTAATTTTTTTGGCCGAATTGGGACAAGCTTTGGTGTAAGACTATTGCAAACCAGAGCTTCCCTCAAGAAGGCTCATGGTTCCGAGAGGGAACGTGTCACCTCCATGTGCGAAACGACATACGTACACTGCCTTCTCTCGCCTTAATTTTTTTACACAGCCAGACTAGACCAAATATAAGTACCGTGCTAAATTTTGGAATAATTCCGGACTCGTTTCGCCTTTTTTATACATTAATTGAGTTTCTGGGTATTTAATGTGCATAATTCAAATTTGAACTACGAGCACAAGCTCCAGTGCACCAAAGTTGTTTGAAAAATCACATGTGTGTCCTTGGGTGAATTTCTAGGTCCCATGCAAGAGATTGGAGTGAAATTAAAACATCTGTGCGTCGTGGCTCGGCCGGAAAGATTGAGAAACTTGGTTTTTTAATTCCTGTAATTCCAAAACACGCCTGAAAATCATGATACTTGGCATGGTGTCATGACATGGCACGAACATGCTGCGGTAATTTTTTTGGCCGAATTGGGACAAGCTTTGGTGTAAGCTTCCTGCAAACCGGAGAGTCCCTCAAGAAGGCTCGTGGTTCCGGGAGGGAACATGTCACCTCCGTGTGCGAAACGTACACTGTCTTCTCCCGCCATAATTTTTTTGCACATCCAGTTTAGGTCAAATAGAAGTACCGTGCTAAATTTTGGAATTATTTTGGCTCGTTCCCCTTTTTTACACATTAATTGTGTTTCTGGGCATTTAATGTGCATAATTCAAATTTGATCTACAAGCACATGCTCCAGTGCACCAAAGTTGTTTGAAAAATCACATGTGTGTCCTTGGGTGAATTTCTAGGTCCCATGCAAGAGATTGGAGTGAAATTCAAACATCTGTGCGTCGTGGCTCGGCCGGAAAGATTGAGAAACTCAGTTTTTTAATTCCTGTAATTCCAAAACATGCCTGAAAATCATGAAACTTGGCATGGTGTCATGACATGGGCACGAACATGCTGCGGTAATTTTTTTGTCCGAATTGGGACAAGCTTTGGTGTAAGATTATTGCAAACCAGAGCTTCCCTCAAGAAGGCTCGTGGTTCCGAGAGGGAACGTGTCACCTCCATGTGTGAAACGACATACGTACACTGCCTTCTCCCGCCTTAATTTTTTTACACAGCCAGATTAGACCAAATATAAGTACCGTGCTAAATTTTGGAATAATTCCGGACTCGTTTCGCCTTTTTTATACATTAATTGAGTTTCTAGGTATTTAATGTGCATAATTCAAATTTGAACTACGAGCACATGCTCCAGTGCACCAAAGTTGTTTGAAAAATCACATGTGTGTCCTTGGGTGAATTTCTAGGTCCCATGCGAGAGATTGGAGTGAAATTAAAACATCTGTGCGTCGTGGCTCGGCCGGAAAGATTGAGAAACTTGGTTTTTTAATTCCTGTAATTCCAAAACACGCCTGAAAATCATGATACTTGGCATGGTGTCATGACATGGCACGAACATGCTGCGGTAATTTTTTTGGCTGAATTGGCACAAGCTTTGGTGTAAGCTTCTTGCAAACCGGAGCTTCCCTCAAGAATGCTCGTGGTTCCGAGAGGGAACGTGTCACCTCCATGTGCGAAACGACATACGTACACTGCCTTCTCCTGCCTTATTTTTTTACACAGCCAGATTAGACCAAATAGAAGTACCGTGCTAAATTTTGGAATTATTTTGGGTTCGTTTGGCATTTTTTATACATTAATTGAGTTTCTGAGCATTTAATGTGCATAATTCAAATTTGAACTACAAACACATGCTCGAGTGCACCAAAGTTGTTTGAAAAATCACATGTGTGTCCTTGGCTGAATTTCTAGGTCCCATGCAAGAGATGGGAGTGAAATTTAAACATCTGGGCATCGTGGCTCGGCCAGAAAGATTGAGAAACTTGGTTTTTTAATTCCTGTAATTCCAAAACACGCCTGAAAATCATGAAACTTGGCATGGTCTCATGACATGGCACCAACATGCTGTGGTAATTTTTTTATCCGATTTGCGAAGGCCCACACATTAGCAATCAACAAAGTCATTTTGGAACAAGTTCTATCACATTACAAATCGGAAACACAAGTATTATTAAAACTGTGGGCGTTCGACTTACCAATTACGTGCAGCCACGTGTCCCCTTTTTTATTGGCAAGGAGGTGTCGTGCGGGGTAGCTATTTTAGTACGGGAGGCGTGCGATCAGACCCCTACGTGTGCACATCGGGAGGAGAGCCCTTTGACCGCTACCTGCCCCGCACCTCCCTCCCAACGTCTCCATTAATGGCGCCTGAGCACCTATTCTACGACGTGGCTATATGTCTCACCGGACTGAGATTTAGGAGAGAAAAATGAAAATCTGAAATGAAAGTTTTGCATGGATCTTGATGTAAGATCCGATGGACCTATATAGCATCGACTGCGACTTATAGCAAGCATGATGAATATAAGGACGATGACAGTGGATAATAATTGTCTTACATATTTAGAAACATAATTTAAAAAGCCACATGTGGCAACGCACGAGATACACAAGGGCAAAATAAGAAGGAAAACAATGATCAGGCTCGCTGATCTCTACTTTCTTCATGCATTGCTACAGGCTGCGGGAACTAGTCCCTGCGGCGAGCGACGACGAGCTCTTTCTTGTCCTCAAGATGCTGCTTGAGAGCATCCATGGATTCCTCCACCAGCCTTCTATGCTCGATGCGCAGCTTATTATTCTCGTCCATAAGTTTCTCGACGATGATGCCGGTCCTCTTCAACTAGGCAGTGGTCTGCTCCTGCTGCTCCGCACTTCCGACGATCTTCACCCTCAGCAGGTCGCGCTCGGCCCGGAGCTTCGCATTGCTCTCATTTAGTTGCCGGATGACGTCGGTAAACTATACCAACGAGGCTTGCAGGTCATCCTGCAACCTCGCCCACCTGGAGATCTGATCCATCTGCCTATGGACGAGGGCAGGCATGCGCCTGTAAGAGTCCTCGCCTGCCCGCGAGGCATTTTCCCAGGCCACCGTGGCAAGGGAGGACATCTCTGTTGCATCCGCGGTGCGGCGGGACATCTCTTCTACTTCTGTGGCGCGGCCGGACCAGTCTGCTGCATCGACAGCACGGCGGGTCCTTCGTGCTGCTTCGGCGGCGTGACGGGACCTCTCTGCTGCTACGGCCATGCGGCGGGACATGTTGGCTGCTATCACGGCGAGGCGGGACATCTCTCGTTCTCCCGCTTCTAGGCTCGCCTCTCCTTGGTGGCAATCTCTCGACCCAGAACTCACGCTGGCCTTGGTAGACGCAAGGGAACGATGATGAATGACTTGTTTGTTTTTGACTTTTTGTGGATGAGGAGTTGAGGAGGAATGTGCAGTCATCTTGGAGTAGTAGTATTTATAACTGCGTAGTAATACGCTCCTAAGTGGGAAACCGTTTAGGTTTTGATCGGTGTGAACAGGTTTGCAATTTGGAATGTGACATGACGCATTCTCAAAATTTACTGACAGTTATAAGTGTGGCACTATTCCCGGAAGGCGTAACATGGGCACGTACGCCTTCTCGGTCGCGTACGTGGCGTTTGCACCATAGGGTGTACCGCAATAGGCAATGTCAGCACACTTCTTTTAATTAGAATGGGTGTGCCCGTCTAGCGCACACATGTTGATCTATCTAACTGTTTCAGTTTGTTGTGGCTAATCGCAAACAGTTCATCCATGTGAAGTGTATGCCATCAATCGCAGACACTTTGATCTGGCTTACTCTTTTCTGTTCTGTTGCCTAATCGCAAACAGTTAATCCTTCTGAAGCGTATGCCCTCAATCACACACACCTTGATCTGGCTGACCGTTTCTTTTGTGTTGCCTAATCACAAACAGTTCATCCGAGTGAACCGTATGATGTATATCATACAGACCTTCATCTGGCTGCCCGTTTCTTTTGTGTTGCCTAATCACAAACAGTTCATCTGAGTGAACCATATGCTCTATATCGCACACGCCTTCATCACGCTGCCCGTTTCTTTTGTTCCGCCTCATCACGAATAGTTCATTGGACTGAGCCATATGCCCTGGATCGCACATGCAACTAAAATCTGAACAGTGCTTGATGCATCCTCCATCGCAAACATTTTCACCTTTTTTGACGGTTTTCATACAACACCGTTTGTGATTATGGCATCGCACATAGTTTCTCAAAGGGTCTCTAATCATAGTGTCGCGTTAGCAGCATCCTGCAGTAGTGTCGGATTGAGTCTTTAAGGATTTGAGAACACTTGATGTATGTCTTGCATGTGCTTATCTGCGGTGACAATGGGATATTCACGTGATCCACTTGATGTATGTTTTGGTGATCAACTTGCGAGTTTTGTGACCTTGTGAACTTATGCATCGGGGTTGGCACACGTTTCCGTCTTGACTCTTCGATAGAAACTTTGGGGCACTCTTTGAA
The DNA here is from genome assembly GCF_003073215.2 of Triticum urartu. Lineage (NCBI taxonomy): Eukaryota > Viridiplantae > Streptophyta > Magnoliopsida > Poales > Poaceae > Triticum > Triticum urartu. The sequence goes on from NC_053023.1 coordinate 525,258,418, forward strand.
GTTCTTTGTGTTGGTTGAATAGATGAATCTGAGATTGTGTGATGCATATCATATGATCATACCCGCGGATACTTGAGGTGACATTGGAGTATCTAGGTGACATTAGGCTTTTGGTTGATTTGTGTCTTAAGGTGTTATTTTACTATGAACTCTAGGGCTGTTTGTGACACTTATAGGAATAGCCCAATGGATTGATCGAAAAGAATAACTTTGAGGTTGTTTCATACCCTACAATAATCTCTTCGTTTGTTCTCCACTATTAGTGACTTTGGAGTGACTCTTTGTTGCATGTTGAGGGATAGTTATACGATCTAATTATGTTATCCTTGTTGAGAGAACTTGCACTAGTGAAAGTATGAACCCTAGGCCTTGTTTCGAAGCATAGCAATACCGTTTGTGCTCACTTTTATCATTAGTTACCTTGCTGTTTTTATATTTTCAGATTACAAAAACCTATATCTACCATCCATATTGCACTTGTATCACCATCTCTTCGCCGAACTAGTACACCTATACAATTTACCATTGTATTGGGTGTGTTGGGGACACAAAAGACTCTTTGTTATTTGGTTGCAGGGTTGTTTGAGAGAGACCATCTTCATCCTACGCCTCCCACGGATTGAGAAACCTTAGGTCATCCACTTGAGGGAAATTTGCTACTGTCCTACAAACCTCTGCACTTGGAGGCCCAACGACGTCTACAATAAGAAGGTTGTGTAGTAGACATCATGCATCTCCTAGATAGATCTTGCGTGAGCGTACGAATTTTTTGAAATTGCATGCTACGTTTCCCATCAGTGGCATCCGAGCCAGGTTTATGCGTATATGGTATGCATGAGTAGAACACAAAGAGTTGTGGGGGTGATCTTCATACTGCTTACCACCAATGTCTTATTTTGATTCGATGGTATTGTTGGATGAAGCAGCCCAGACCAACCTTACATGACCACGTTCATGAGACCGGTTCCATCGACAAACATGCAACTAGTTTTGCATAAAGGTGGCTGGTGGGTGTCCGTTTCTCCTACTTTACGTGAATCGAATTTGACTGCGGCCGATCCTTGTTGAAGGTTAAAACAACAAACTTGATAAATGACCATTGTGGTTTTGATGCATAGGTAAGAATGGTTCTTGCTAGATGCCCGTAGCAGCCACGTAAGACTTGCAACAACAAAGTAGAGGACGTCTAACTTATTTTTCCAGGGCATGTTGTGATATGATATGGTCAAGGCATTATGGGATATACGTTATTGTATGAGATGATCATGTTTTGTAAAAGTTATTAGCAACCGACAGGAGCCTTATGGTTGTCTCTTTATTGTATGAAATTGCAGATGCCATGTAATTACTTTACTTTATCACTATGCTCTAGCGATAGTTGTAGAAGCAATAGCTGGCAAGATGACCACGACGCAACGATGGACATCAAGGTGTCGAGCCGGTGACGACGGAGATCATGACGATGCTTTGGATATCAAGATCAAAAGCACAAAATGATGATTGCCATGTCATGTCACATATTTTTATTGCATACGATGTTTATCTTTTATGCATCTTATTTTGCTTAGTACGGTGGTAGCATTATAAGACGATCCCTTCACTAAATTTCAAGGTATAAGTGTTCTCCCTGAGTATGCACCATTGCGACAGTTCGTCGTGTTGAGACACCACGTGATGATCAGGTGTGATAGACTCTACGTTCAAATACAATGGGTGCAAGACAGGTTTGCACATGCGGAATACTCGGGTTAAACTTGATGAGCCTGACATGTACATACATGGCCTCGGAATACATAGAGACTGAAAGGTCGAACGTGAATCGTATATTAGATATGATCGACATAGAGATGCTCACCATTGATGACTACTCCATCTCACGTGATAATCGGACATGGTTTAGTTGATTTGGATCAAGTATCATTCAGATGACTTAAGGGATGTCTATCTAAGTGGGAGTTTTTAATTAATTTGATTAATTGAACTTAATTTATCATGAACTTAGTCCTGATAGTATTTGCATATATATGTTGTAGATCAATAGCTCGTGGTATAGCACTACTGCAGGATGCCGCTAACGCGACACTACAATCAGAGACCCCTCGACGAAATTGTGTGCGATGCAATAATTGCAAACGGTGGTGTAAAAAACCGTCAAAAAGGTGCAAAACGTTTGCGATGGTTGATGCATCAAACACGGTTCGGATTTTAGTTGCGTGTGCGATGCAGGGCATACAGTTCAGTTCAATTAACTATTTGTGATGAGGAGGAACAAAAGAAACGGGCAGCCAGATAAAGGTGTGTGAAACATACATCATACGGTTCACTCGTATGAACTATTTGTGATTAGGCAACACAAAATAAACGGCCAGCCAGATCAAGGTATGTGCGATATACGGCATGCGGTTCAATCGGATGAACTATTTTCTTTTAGCGAAGAGAACAGAAACGGTTCAATATAACAAGATGTGTGTGATACACGGCAAATAGGTCTATAATCGGAAACATGTGGGAAGACCTATAACAACACAGACGATTCCTATTAACAAGTCATGTGTGTTGAGAGCAAACGATTGCTGGTATACAATTATGAGTGATTGATGAAAACATCACCGACGGGTTCCATTGTTTAGTCCATGTGCTATGTAATTTTCTTTGTCCACACAACATATATATTTAAAAAGACAACATTGCATTGCATAACCAAATTAAGCATATAATTACACAAGTGACTACACACATAACATTTCCACACACCAAAGTAAGCAATTACATGCATACTAAACTAGGAGAAACAAGGATCTAATCGTCTACTTATTGTTGTGACGACGCTTGCCATTGCTCTGCTTTCGGCTGGATCCCTGGCCGTTTTGGGGAAGGAGGCACTTCCTCATGTCAACTATCCGCATGTACATGTCGTAGCTCGTGTACGCCTCCTTGGCCGCGTACACGACGTGAGCTTTGTCGAGTATCTCCATCCAGGCCGAGTGTCTGGCATGCTTGTCCTTGTTGCAGGAATCCTTCATGTCTATGTAGTAGGGGTCGATGATGGCCTCGACGAGGTGAACTAGTGAGTCCTTCTCATGCTACTTGCTCCCCCAGATCTTGTATTGGCCCTGGATGTCGACAAGATTCTGGCAGGCGCTGCCCGACTTCTCGAGCACCTTTACATCGTTGGTGATGTCCACTGTAGCGAACAT
>NC_053023.1:525262614-525307316 GCF_003073215.2 Triticum urartu
GAGTATTCTTTACGGAAGAAAAAGCGGTTCCCAAATTTGCAATGATACCCTCAAGTTTATCAATTCTAGTAGAATCTAAGTTCATCTTCTCATTAACTATGGGTTCCTTTTCCTTAATATTTTTCAATGTCATTCCTACCTTAGATCCATATTGAGTAATTTGATTGTGGATCTTTTTATCTAGATTTTCAATTGATTCAATAGTAGCAACTTTACTTTCAATAATTTCAAGTCTTTGCATAACATGCTCCAAAGTTAACATGGTTCCATTAACCAAAAGAGGTGGTGAGCCAAATAAATCTATCATAGCATTATAAGAATCAAAAGTATGGCTACCCAAGAAGTTCCCTCCGGTAATGGTATCGAGGATATATCTATACCAAGGACTAACACCTACATAAAAATTGCAAAGAAGAACTAAGGTAGATTGTTTCCTGGTAGATCTATTTTGGGCATTACAAATTCTATACCAAGCATCTTTTAGATTTTCTCCCTCCCTTTGTTTAAAATTTAGAACTTCACTCTCGGGAGACAACGGAGAAGATATGAGACTAGCCATGACGACAAGCAAACAAACTAGCACACGAGCAAACAAAAAGCAAGCAGGAAAAAAGAGGCAAACAGAGAAGGAGGATAGGGAGAGAGAGGGCGAATAAAACGGCAAGGGTGAATTGGGAGGAGAGGAAAACGAGAGGCAAATGGCAAATAATGTAATGCGAGAGATAGGGATTGTGATGGGTACTCGGTATATGACTTTTTGCGTAGACTCCCCGGCAACGGCGCCAGAAATCCTTCTTGCTACGTCTTGAGCTTGTGTTGGTTTTCCCCGAAGAGGAAGGGATGATGCAGCAGAGTAGCGTAAGTATTTCCCTCAGTTTTTGAGAACCAAGGTATCAATCCAGTAGGAGCCCACGCTCAAGTCCCTCGTACCTGCACAAAGCGATAGCTACTCGCAACCAACGCGATTAGGGGTTGTCAAGCCCTTCACGGTCACTTATGAGAGTGAGATCTGATAGATAGAATATTTTTGGTATTTTTGATATAAAGATGCAAAGTAAAAAGTAAAGGCAAAGTAAAAAAGGAAAGCAATATAAAAGTGATGGAGATTGATATGATGAGAATAGACCCGGGGGCCATAGGTTTCACTAGTGGCTTATCTCAAGAGCATAAGTATTCTACGGTGGGTGAACAAATTACTGTTGAGCAATTGATAGAATTGAGCATAATTATGAGAATATCTAGGCATGATCATGTATATAGGCATCACGTCCGTGACAAGTAGATCGAAACGATTCTGCATCTACTACTATTACTCCACTCATCGACCGCTATCCAGCATGCATCTAGAGTATTAAGTTAAAAACAGAGTAACGCCTTAAGAAAGATGACATGATGTAGAGAGATAAATTCATGCAATATGAAATAAACCCCATCTTGTTATCCTCGATGGCAACGATACAATGCGTGCCTTGCTGCCCCTTCTGTCACTGGGTAAGGACACCGCAAGATCGAACCCAAAGCTAAGCACTTCTCCCATGGCAAGAACTACCAATCTAGTTGGCCAAACCAAACGGATAATTCGAAGAGACTTGCAAAGATAACCAATCATGCATAAAAGAAGTTAGAGAAGATTCAAATATTATTCATAGATAGACTTGATCATAAACCCACAATTCATCGGTCTCAACAAACACACCGCAAAAAGAAGATTACATCGAATAGATCTCCACGAGAGAGGGGGAGAACTTTGTATTGAGATTCAAAGAGAGAGAAGAAGCCATCTAGCTACTAACTATGGACCCGAAGGTCTGAGGTAAACTACTCACACTTCATCGGAGGGGCTAGGATGATGTAGAAGCCCTCCGTGATGACGGCCCTCTTCCGGCGGAGCTCCGAAACAGGCCCCAAGATGGGATCTCGTGGATACAAAAAGTTGCGGCGGTGGAATTAGGGTTTTGGCTCCTGTCCTGATCGTTTGGGGGTACGTGTGTATATATAGGAGGAAGGAGTACGTCGGTGGAGCACCAAGGGGCCCACGAGGCAGGGGGGCGCGCCCTGGGTGGGGGGGCGCCCCCACCCTCGTGACCACCTCTTTGATCCCTTGCAGTAGGGTCCAAGTCTCCTGGATCACGTTCGGTGAGAAAATCACGTTTCCGAAGATTTTATTCCGTTTGGACTCCGTTTGATATTCTGTTTATTCGAAGCACCGAAATAGGCAAAAAAACAGCAATTCTGGGTTGGGCCTCTGGTTAATAGGTTAGTCCCAAAAATAATATAAAAGTGGAAAATGAAGCCCAATATAGTCCAAAACAGTAGATAATATAGCATGGAGCAATCAAAAATTATAGATACGTTGGAGACGTATCATTGAGTCATTATATGTCTAGAGTTAATGGTGAACTTAAACTCATTAGTAAACATGCTTCTATGGTTACCACTCAAGTAGAACAAGTACTTAAGGCTCGGAATGATTTGCTCAATGAATTAAATACCAAGAAAAATGATAATGTTGTTAGAGTTATGACTAGAGGGGGTAAAATGACTCAGGAACCTTTGTATCCTGAGGGCCACCCTAAGATAATTGAGCAAGATTCTCAGAGAACCACCGTTGATGCACCTAGTTCTTCTTCTAAGAAGAAGAAAAATGACAGGACTTTGCATGCTTCTAGTGAACCTGTTGTAGACACACCTGAGAATCCCAATGATATTTCTATTTCTGATGCTGAAACATAATCTGGTAATGAACATGAACCTAGTGATAATGTTAATGATGATGTTCATGTTGATGCTCAACCTAGCAATGATAATGATGTAGAGATTGAACATGTTGTTGATCTTGATAACCCACAATCAAAGAATCAACATTATGATAAGAGAGACTTTGTTGCTAGGAAGCACGGTAAAGAAAGAGAACCATGGGTTCAGAAACCCATGCCTTTTCCTCCTAATCCATCTAAGAAAAAGGATGATGAGGATTTTGAGCGCTTTGCTGAAATGATTAGACCCATCTTTTTGCGTATGTGTTTGACTGATAAGCTTAAAATGGATCCTTATGCTAAGTACATGAAGGATATTGTTAATAATAAAAGAAAGATACCGGAAGCTGAAATTTACACCATGCTTGCTAATTACACTTTTAAGGGTGGAATACCAAAGAAACTTGGAGATCCAAGAGTACCAACTATACCATGCTCCATTAAAAGAAACTATGTTAAAACTGCTTTAGGTGATCTTGGAGCCGGTGTTAGTGTTATGCCTCTCTCTTTATATCATAGACTTGATTTGAATAAGTTGACACCTACTGAAATATCTTGGCAAATGGCTGATAAATCAACTGCTATACCTGTCGGTATTTGTGAGGATGTGCCTATTGTGGTTGCAAACGTTACTATTTTAACGGACTTTGTTATTCTTGATATTCCCGAGGACGATAGTATGTCGATTATCCTTGGTAGACCCTTTTTGAATACTGTAGGGGCTATTATTGATTGCAACAAAGGCAATGTCAGTTTTCATGTTAATTCTAATGAGCATACGATACACTTTTCGAGGAAACAACCTCAAGTCCACAATATCAATTCTATTGGAAAAAGTTCAACAATCACTATTGGAGGTTTTGAATTTCCTCTTCCTACTGCCAAGAAGAAATATGATATTCTTATTGTGGGGGACGAGCATATCCCCGTTGAGGTAACCTAGTGTTATTCGAAATTTCTCCGGTTTCATGCGATTCAGAATGAGTTTGTTAACAAGACTTGATCTACCTTGTTAGTGTATTCCTTTTGATGAGCATGAGATGGATGAAGTTAGAAAGCACAACCTTCTGTAGCCTCTTTTTACTTTCTGTTATTTATATTAAATAAAGTAAAAATAGTATTTTCTGTCTGTTTCTTGAATTATCCTTGCAATAAAAAATACCCCGAAAATAAAAGTTCTCCAAATACCCTGAAAATGAAATATGATTTTTCCAGAATATTTAAGAATTATTGGCACTAAGAACACATCAGTGGGACCCACCATGTGCCCATGAGGGTTGAGGGCGCGCCCCCCTGGATGTGCCCCTGCCTCGTGGACCCCACGTGGGTCCCCTCCACTTATCCTTGCACCCACACACTTCGCCTTGCTCCAGAAAAAATCACCCACTAGCTCAAACCCGAGTTCTTGCTCATCTTGCTGCCATTTTCGATCTCCTTGCTCAAAGCTCCATTCACAAAACTGCTTTGGGGGATTGTTCTTCGAAAAAGATGAAGAGATTTTTGAAGGGCTCATCGAGCCGAAGCTCTAAGGATAAGCAAAGTGAAGAGAATAAGAAGCCCAAGTATAATCTCCCTCGTGCCGCGGAGGTTCGGCCGTGTGAATGGCCTTGTGATGAGTTCTTGAGAGAAGCCGGGATTCATGAAGATTTTTATTATTTGGCTGAGAATGCAGGCCTAACCGACTTCCTCCACGACCAGTGTGAATAGTATCTCTTACTCACCAATATTTTTGTGCAAAATTTTCATTTCCATGCTAGGAGATCAACACCTTCGGTGGAATTTTATTTATATGATGAGCATAAGGAGATGTCGCTTTATGATTTTTGCCGGGTTTGTAGGATACTCTTTGAGGGCAGCATAGAGGAACCACATCGTAATGATGTGGAGGGATTTATTGATACAATTGTTGTAGGGGAAACGAGGACAGTTTCCAATGCAAGAATCACTAGCATACATTTTCCTGTTCTATGTTACTTTGCAATATTTGCTAGTAGATGCTTAATTGGTCGCGGGAACTGTGGAAATCTTAGTGCCCCTGATATTGTTATTTTGCGCCATTCTTTGTTTCGTGATACCACCTTCAGTTTAGGCACTATTGTTGCTAAATGGTTAAAACTGAACCGTACAAAGGGTCTCGTCTTGGGAGGCATCTTCGCCTCGCGTCTTGCTTCCACTTTAACATACCTATTAGGCACTATGAGAAAGAGGAAAAGCTGCTGCCTCATATTTTGCTAGATTATAAGAGCATGGTCGCACATGATTTTATCGTTAAGCATAAGAATAAGATGCTTAACTATAGACAGATATTTGATAAGAAACACTTTGAGACTATTACCTTGCCTGCTCTCTCTTTGTTCAACATATTTTCAGGCACGTACCTTATTTTGCCGAAGGCCATTCAGGCATACCAGAGCCTGACATCAGCTCCAGAGCCGGAGCCACTATCTGATCCTCACCGCCAGTCTGTTTATCAGTGGGATCCGGAGGAGATCGCCAACCAGTGGCACCCCGAAGACCCTCCTCAGTACACCAGAGAGGGCATTTTTAATCCATGGGCATAGACCAACTTAGGCCAAAAGCCTAAGCTTGGGGGAGTACATATTTCTCACCGACATTACATTCATGTTCACACACTCATGTCAGTTGTCGGTGCTCATACTTTTTCATTGTATCATCCATGCTAGTTTATTTTCTTTTTAAGCTTTCTTCTTGTGTGTTTGAAAAACCTTAATAAAAAGCCAAAAAAATTAGTTGTAGCTTTTAGTTAGTTTACTTTCCATTCCTATAGTAATAGTAATTAAAAAGAAAACCCAAAAAGATTTCTCATTCTTCTTCTGCTTGTTGGGAGGTTTCCCATGTAAATAGTTTTGTTTCTTTTTTGGGGGGGGGGGGGTCGAGAGGAGAAGACCATGATGAAAATGTTGAGTGGTCCTCATATGCATTATTGTTGATCTAACAAAGAGCCCATATTACCTTGTCTTCTCTCTTGAGTTGAATGCTTGCAGATTCCAGCTTAGTCCAATGCACGTGCACTATTATTATTATCCACACTATTCAGTTGTGCAAGTGAAAGGCAATAATGACGATATATGATGAACTGATTGAGATGAGGAAAGCTGGTATGAACTCGACCTCTCTTGTTTTTGTAAATATGATTAGTCTATCGTTCCTGATTCAGCGTATTATGAATGAAACATGTTTGCAATGACAATTAGAGATTATAGTTGCTTATGCCATGCTTAATTTGCTAGGAGTTTATAATGGTTTACCTTGCATGCCAACATGCTATTAAAATGGTTGTGATGTGGTATGATAGGGTGGTATTCTCCTTTGAAAGATTCGAGTGGCTTGACTTGGCACATGTTCACGCATGTAGTTGAAACAAAATCAACATAGCCTCCACGATATTTATGTTCATGGTGAATTATATACTACTCATCCTTGCATTCAGTGTTGATTAATTTGAATGCATGTTCATGACTGTTGTCGCTCTCTAGCTGGTCGTTTCCCAGTCTCTTTATAGCCTTCACTTGTACTAAGCGGGAATACTGCTTGTGCATCCAACTCCATAAACCCCAAAGTTATTCCATATGAGTCCACCATACCTTCCTATATACAGTATCTACCTGTGTTCCAAGTAAATTTATATGTGCCAAACTCTAAACCTTCAAATAAACATTCTGTTATGTATGCTCGAATGGCTCATGTATCAACTAGGGCTGTCTGTATCTTCCATGCTAGGCGGGTTATTCTCAAGAGGAGTGGACTCCGCTCCTCACTCACGAGAAAATGGCTGGTCACCGGGATACCTAGTCCCATGCTCAAATCAAATCAAAATAATTGCAAACAAAACTCCCCCAGGATTGTTGTTAGTTGGAGGCACCCGTTGTTTCGGGCAAGCCATGGATTGATGCTTGTTGGTGGCGGGGGAGTATAAACTTTACCATTCTGCTTGGGAACCGCCTATAATGTGTGTAGCATGGAAGATATCGAGATCTCTCGGTTGTTATGTTGACAATGAAAGTATACCGCTCAAAATATTATTCATCTCTATTTCAAAATCGAGCTCTGGCACCTCTACAAATGCCTGCTTCCCTCTGCGAAGGTCCTATCTATTTACTTTTATGTTGAGTCATCATCCTCTTATTAAAAAGCACCAGTTGGAGATCACCGCTGTCATTTGCATGTATTACTATTAGTTTACATTGAGTATGACTTGACTGGATCTCTTTTACCATGAGTTGCAATTTCTAGTCAGCCCTTGATCTTCAGGGGTGCTCTGCATTTATGTTTTGCGGACTCAGAAAGGGCTAGCGAGATACCATCTTGTTATATCATATATGATTATTTTGAGAAAGTGTTGTCATCCGAGATTTATTATTATTGCTCGCTAGTTGATTATGCCATTGATATGAGTAAACATGAGACCTAAATGTTATTGTGAATATGGCTAGTTCATAATCTTTGCTGAAAACTTGAATGCTGGCTTTACATATTTACAACAACAAGAGCAAACAAAGTTTGTAAAATTTTTTCTTTATCACTTTCAATTTGTCAACTGAATTGCTTGAGGACAAGCAAAGGTTTAAGCTTGGGGGAGTTGATACGTCTCCAACGTATCTACTTTTCCAAACACTGTTGCCCTTGTTTTGGACTCTAACTTGCATGATTTGAATGGGACTAACCCGGAATGACGCTGTTTTGAATAGAATTGCCATGGTGTTATTTTTGTGCAGAAATAAAAGTTCTTGGAATGACCTGAAAATCAACGGAGGTTATTTTTGGAATATATAAAAAATACTGGCGAAAGAATCAAGGCCAGGGGGCCCACACCCTGTCCACGAGGGTGGGGGCGCGCCTACCCCCTGGGCACGCCCCCTGCCTTGTGGGCCCCCTGGTGCTCCTCCGACCTCAACTCCAACTCTATTCGTGTTCGGGGAGAAAAAAATTAGAGAGAAGGATTCATTGCGTTTTACGATATGAAGCCGCCGCCAAGCCCTAAACTCTCTCGGGAGGGCTGATCTAGAGTCCGTTCGGGGCTCCGGAGAGCGGAATCCGTCGCCAGCATCATCATCAACCTTCCCCCATCACCAATTTCATGATGCTCACTGCCGTGCGTGAGTAATTCCATCGTAGGCTTGCTGGATAGTGATGGGTTGGATGAGATTTATCATGTAATCGAGTTAGTTTTGTTAAGGTTTGATCCCTAGTATCCACTATGTTCTGAGATTGATGTTGCTATGACTTTGCTATGCTTAATGCTTGTCACTAGGGCCCGAGTGCCATGATTTCAGATCTGAACCTATTATGTTTTCATGAATATATGTGAGTTCTTGATCCTATCTTGCAAGTCTATAGTGACCTATTATGTGTTATGATCCGTTAACCCCAAAGTGACAATAATCGGGATACTTACCGGTGATGACCGTAGTTTGAGGAGTTCATGTATTCACCATGTGTTAATGCTTTGGTCCTGTACTCTATTAAAAGGAGGCCTTAATATCCCTTAGTTTCCAATAGGACCACGCTGCCATGGGAGGGTAGGACAAAAGATGTCACGCAAGTTCTTTTCCATAAGCAGGTATGACTATATTCGGAATACATGCCTACATTACATTGATGAACTGGAGCTAGTTCTATGTCACCCTATGTTATAACTAATGCATGAGGAATCGCATCCGACATAATTATCCATCACTAGTCCATTGCCTACAAGCGTTTCATATATTAATCTTCGCTTATTTACTTTCTCGTTGTTACTGTTACAATCACTATAAAACCAAAACTGCTACCATTACTTTTGCCACCGTTACCACTACTATCATATTACTTTGCTACTAAATACTTTGCTGCAGATATTAAGTTTCCAGGTGTGGTTGAATTGACAACTCAGCTGCTAATACTTGAGAATATTCTTTGGCTCCCCTTGTGTTGAATCAATAAATTTGGGTTGAATACTCTACCCTCGAAAACTGTTGCGATCCCCTATACTTGTGGGTTATCAAGACTCAACATAAGAGTTAAACATCATAACGGGTTTACTACCCGCATACATGAAACTAAGCATTACAACTCGTACGACTACATCCATACATCATACTCATGACGACGGTGATACTCTAGTGATCTACTGCTCGGATGGTGCTGCTGCGGGCTCCTCTCCTGAGCCGGACCCAGATCCTAAACTGATAGTGGTGACCTCCGGGTTAAGAGAGACACGACGACGCGGAATGGGATCTAAGCATAGGAGCTACAGGAGTAGCGACAAGGGAAGCCCACACAGAAGGGGCACTGCGAGGGGTCACTGCCAAAGGGTTAACGGTACCCTGAGTGGTAGTAGAGGCTAGAGGAACGTATGGAGTGAAACCAACAGTAGGTAGAAGGTTCCTATTTCGAGTGGCGGGAGAGCTATCCGGGCTCGGGTTAGCTCCCGAGCTAACTCGTAGATCAGGAGATAACTGGCAGTGATGTAATGAGAGATGTGGCTAGAATGACGATCACACGCCGGATTAATCAAAGGAAAGCGGATATGCCCATTCTCATGCAGAGATGGGTAGTAAAAGAAACCTTGGTCGGTGTGCATGCGAACCTCGTTGTATCGCAAGTCTACAAGAGCTTCGATTGCAGCAAACTGGACCTCCTGAGATGGTGTAGAAGCGAGACCACCCTTACAAGAACGAGTGTAAGCGCCGGAAGGGGAACTATGGTGTAGAGTGACCTCAGCATGATACTCATACAAATAACCGGCCAGATGCTCCCGATACACCTGATATACTGGATCAGTACCCTCTGGGTAGAGTCGTCGCCACACATTCTGAAGCAGGTGCGGCGATGTGTACGGAGCTGGCTCAGGATGGTACAAGATCGGTACTGGAGCCATCTACACTCACAATCACCATACAGTTAGTAATAACAACAGACAAACATGCATGCAATGCAGCAATCAATTTCTATAACTACCGGCACTCAGACGAAACTATCTACCGTTCCACTAACGCACTAATGGTATAGTGTGTCCTACAATCAACGCGTCTCCGATACCAAGCATTGTGGCACCCCGGCTCAGAGAAACCGGTTTACCTTGCATTGCCAGCCCAGAGATCAAGTCTTCTGGCAACACACAACAACATGGTACAGAAACAACCGCTTTATTGATGCTAGCAGGTACATAAGTCTGATATTACATCGAGATAAGAGGCCAAGCGGCACACATGGTGCAGCTGAAATAGTATGTACATTATTTAATGAACATGAAGGGGCCTCGAGCACATAAACTATGCGGTAGCGGAATGACGACGAAGTGGAACTCCATAGCATAGGGACACCGACGTGGACATGGCCTAGACGTGGGAAGCTCTCCGATGCGGTATGACTTGTCTGAAATCTGGCATGACACACCAGGTCGGTACATTGAATGTACTTGCAAGCTCACAACAAACATAAGCACGATGACAAAAAATATCATGACAATTATTCAGGTTAATGCAAAGCATGTAATGCTACTAATACGATGAATCCAACATGTGCATCGAGTCCCTCGGACTCGCTTACCAGACGGGTTACCTCATAACCAAACGGTGATCATACCCGGATCACAACTGAAGCCAATCACTCATGATCAGCTCATGATCTCACAAATCATCACAAAACCAGTGCCAACAATAAATATTTAGTGTGCAGGATTAATTATAAATGTTGATCCATGGTGTGACCTACTCCTGAGTTGTGTCCGTAACCGAGGACGCGGCTATCGATAGATTGAATACACTCTGCAGAGGTAGCGCACTTTACCCACACCACGGAACCCATGGCCTCGCACTCCCATTTGGGTGGACCAACGGCGTTCCGACGAAACCCTCCCCTTGCAATGACACTCTCCCGGCCACTCGGACCAACTCCCTCTCAGGGCTAAGTCCTGGGTGGCCCCATGCCTACCAAAGGCATCAACGGCCGCCGTCGTGGCAAAAACGGTCCCAAACGGGGACAAGGTACCATAAAAACAAACGGGCACACAAGGATGTCTACTTACCGGGCCAGGGTACTGCACACCCATAACCTTCCCTTGTTGGAAGCACCGGCGAGAGACTCGACAAGGGACCGAATCAAGACCCCCCATAAAGGTAAATGTGGTCGCACTGAGGAAAAACCCGATTCAGTGGCACCATGACTTGATCAACGTTATCTTCAAGTTGGATTATTATCAGGTTTAACTTGAAAATAAAAACTACTATGCCAAGTCATACGATGCCATGAGCATGCACTAAACGATATGCAAAACATGCAACTCACAAGAACGGATCAACCTTATCAATATAATTTTCTGGCAATAACTCATCATTAAATTTTATTGGTTCTACCTCACTATTTATAATCATGCAATATTTTGATTAACTCATAATTTATATGAAATTCTCATTAAGCAAAAGAACTATCATTATTTATCATAGCAATATAACTAAGTCAAACTCTATTCTACTAGACCAAACTACTCCATGCAGTAACTTAAACAAACATTTCAAGCATGACAAGGTAACTAGCATTCAACCAAATTTATTTATCAATTTTTAAATGCATAAAAGAACTCATATTCAAGTAAGAAAAATCATAGATACTGAAATGACACCATCCAAATGCTAGTGTGGCTTGTCTTAGTGCAGAGGAGGGTCACACTCCTCCTGTTTATCTTCAAGGCAAGTCTCTCCTTCTAAAAATATTTAAAAACCACAAAACAAAAAGTCAAAAACCAATCTGAAAATCACCAGAAATTCTAGACAGCAAGGAAAATTCCACATTTTGGTGTGCTGCTAGAGCTTTCTGAAACAAACACAATGCAAAAAGAATAAACTCATTTGGACTTATAGGCTAGAAATTATCACTAGTCAAAGTTGTGGTCAAATTTTTGAATTAATTTGAATAAAAGAGAAGACTGGGGGTGAATGATGTCTACTACACAACCTTCTTCTTGTAGACGTTGTTGGGCCTCCAAGTGCAGAGGTTTGTAGGACAGTAGCAAATTTCCCTCAAGTGGATGACCTAAGGTTTATCAATCTGTGGGAGGCGTAGGATGAAGATGGTCTCTCTCAAACAACCCTGCAACCAAATAACAAAGAGTCTCTTATGTCCCCAACACACCCAATACAATGGTAAATTGTATAGGTGCACTAGTTCGGCGAAGAGATGGTGATACAAGTGCAATATGGATAGTAGATAATGGTTTGTAATCTGAAAATATAAAACAACAAGGTAACTAATGATAAAAGTGAGCGTAAACGGTATTGCAATGCTAGGAAACAAGGCCTAGGGTTCATACTTTCACTAGTGCAAGTTCTCTCAACAATAATAACATAATTGGATCACATAACTATCCCTCAACATGCAACAAAGAGTCACTCCAAAGTCACTAACAGCGGAGAGCAAACGAAGAGATTATGGTAGGGTACGAAACCACCTCAAAGTTATCCTTTCTGATCGATCTATTCAAGAGTCCGTAGTAAAATAACACGAAGCTATTCTTTCCGTTCGATCTATCATAGAGTTCGTACTAGAATAACACCTTAAGACACAAATCAACCAAAACCCTAATGCCACCTAAATACTCCATTGTCACCTCAAGTATCACTGGGTATGATTATACGATATGCATCACACAATCTCAGATTCATCTATTCGAATCAACACAAAGTACTTCAAAGAGTGCCCCAAAGTTTCTGCTGGAGAGTCAAGACGAAAACGTGTGCCAACCCCTATGCATAAGTTCATGAGGTCACGGAACTCGCAAGTTGATCACCAAAACATACATCAAGTGGATCACATGATATCCCATTGTCACCATAGATAAGCATGTGCAAGACATACATCAAGTGTTCTCAAATCCTTAAAGACTCAATCCGATAAGATAACTTCAAAGGGAAAACTCAATTCATTACAAGAGAGTAGAGGGGGAGAAACATCATAAGATCCAACTATAATAGCAAAGCTCGCGATACATCAAGATCGTATCACCTCAAGATCACGAGAGAGAGAGAGATCAAACACATAGCTACTGGTACATACCCTTAGCCCCGAGGGAGAACTACTCCCTCCTCGTCATGGAGAGCGCCGGGATGATGAAGATGGCCACCGGTGAGGGATTCCCCCTCCGGCAGGGTGCCGGAACAGGTCTAGATTGGTTTTCGGTGGCTACGGGGGCTTCTGGCGGCGGAACTCCCGATCTATTGTGCTCTCCGATGGTTTTAGGGTATATTGGTATATATTGGAGGAAGAAATATGTCAGGGGAGCCACGAGGGGCCCACGTGGGTGGAGGGCGTGCCCCCTTGCCTCGTGCCTTCCTCGTTGCTTCCCTTATGTACACCCCAACTCTTCTGGATTTCTTCCGTTCCAAAAATAACTCTCCCGAAGGTCATTCCGTTTGGACTCCGTTTGATATTCCTTTTCTGCGAAACACTGAAACAAGGGAAAAACATAAACTGGCACTGGGCTTTGGGTTAATAGGTTAGTCCCAAAAATAATATAAAAGTGTTTAGTAAATCCCATAAACATCCAAAACAGATAATATAATAGCATGAATACTTCATAAATTATAGATACGTTGGAGATGTATCAGCATCCCCAAGCTTAATTCCTGCTCGTCCTCAAGTAGGTAAATGATAAAAGAAATAATTTATGAAGTGTGCATGCTAGCAGGTGCACAAGTTTGATCAATGATAATTTCAATCACCTTTTCTAGTATCATTTTATATCATAATAGTAGCTCATCTCATAAAGCTTCTCATGATCAAGTAACAAGCTATTCACATGTTAAAGTATAGATCATAAACTTTCTTGAAAACTAACAAACCATGTTATTAGTCATCAAACAATTACAATTCATCTTATTTCCAGGAAGAGTCCATGTTAGAGCTTCGATTTAGCAAACTCCACATACTCAACTATCATTTAGTCTTTCACAATTGCTAACACTCACGCGATATTTATGGGTTCCAAGTTTTAATCAGACACAGAGAAGGATAGGGGCTTATAGATTCGCCTCCCAACCTTTTACCTCAAGGGTAATGTCAACAATAATAGTTCATGATGCCTTACATCCAATAGGATATATATATCGGAATCTTTCCTACACGAGGTGCTTGCCAAAGGATAAAATGAAAAAAAAGGAAAGGTGAAGATCACCATGACTCTTGCATAAGGTAAAAGACAATAATACAAGATAGGCCCTTCGCAGAGGGAAGCAGAGGTTGTCATGCGCGTTTATAGTTGGATGCACAAAATCTTAATGCGAGGGAACGTCACTTTATATTGGCACTTGTGATAGGGACCTTTATTATGCAGTCCATCGCTTTTATTGCTTCCATATCACAAGATCATATAAAGCTTATTTTCTCCACACTAAAAGATCATACATATTTAGAGAGCAGTTTTTATTGCATGCACCGATGACAACTTACTTGAAGGATCTTACTCAATCCATAGGTAGGTATGGTGGACTCTGATGGCAATAATGGTTTAAGGGATGTTTGGAAGCACAAGTAGTATTTCTACTTGGTGCAAAGAATTTGGCTAGCATGAGGGGGAAAGGCAAGCTCAACGTGTTGGGCGATCCGTGACAATATACTTTATTTCGAATGTAAGAAAACACAACCCATTATGTTGTCTTCCTTGTCCAACATCAACCTTTTAGCATGTCATAATTTCATGAGTGCTCACAATTACAAAAGATGTCCAAGATAGTATATTTATATGTGAAATCTCTCTTCCTTCAATATTCTTTCATGAATTGTTCAAGTGACCAATACAATGTTTGCTAACCTTAAATAAATTTACCACCTCTACTATTATATGTAAAGTCATTACTCCCCATGGGATAAACATATGAAACATATATAATTTCAGATTTATGACATTCAAATCATTCAACCATTTACTCATAGGATATAAGTGAGGCACACGAGTAAATGACAAACTACTCCAAAAAGATATAAGTGATCAATGAGTAGTTAAATAATTATGTAGCTATGTGAAGACTCTCTCTCATTTAAGAATTTCAGATCTTGATATTTTATTCAAACAGCAATCAATACAAAGTAAAATGACATTCTAAGAATGGCAAACATCATGCGAAGAAGCAAAAACTTAGGATCAACCGAAACTAACCGATAGTTGTTGAAGAAGAAAGGTGGGATGCCAACCGGGGCATCCCCAAGCTTAGACGCTTGAGACTTCTTGAAATATTATCTTGGGATGCCTTGGGCATCCCCAAGCTTGAGCTTTTGTGTCTCCTTAATTCCTCTCATATCATGGTCTCCTTAAATCTCAAAAGCTTCATCCACACAAACTCAACAAGGACTAGTGAGATAAGTTAGTATAAACCAATGCAAAAACCTTATCATACTCTACTGTAGCAAATCACTAAAATTATTATTCAACATTGCATACTAAATGCCTCTTCATATTTAATAGTCCTATCCTCAAATAGAATCATTAAAGAAGCAAACATATGCAAACAATGCAAACATAACAGCAATCTGCCTAAACAGGACAGTCTCTAAACAGTGCAGCAAGATCCATACTTACCTACCTCCAAAAATTATGAAAGAAAATTCCCACTGTATTAAATTTACCAGCTCTTATTATGCAAAAGGTTTCAACATTTTATCACATTCTGACTTTTCTAGGGAACTTTTGCAACATCGGTAAACTTTCTGTTTTCAAACAGCAACATGTGGACTTGTAAAATAGGCATAGTAAAGGCTATCAATGCCACTTTTATTGAAATAAAAGATGCAAAACATTGTTCTAAATAACAGCAAGCAAATCCTAACAAAATAAATTGACGCTCCAAGCAAAACACATATCATGTGGTGAATAAAAATATAGCTCCAAGTAAAGTTACCGATGAACGAAGACGAAAGAGGGGATGCCTTCCGGGGCATCCCCAAGCTTAGGCTCTTGGTTGCCCTTGAATATTGCCTGGGGTTGCCTTGGGAATCCACAAGATTAGGCTCTTGCCACTCCTTGTTCCATAATCCATCAAATCTTTACCCAAAACTTGAAAACTTCACAATACAAAACTTAACAAGAGAATCTCGTGAGCTCCATTAGCGAAAGAAAACAAAACACCACTTCACGGTACTGTAATGAACTCATTCTTTATTTATATTGGTGTTAAACCTACTGTATTCCAACTTCTCTATGGTTTATAAACTCTTTTACTAGCCATAGATTCATCAAAATAAGCAAACAACACACGAAAATAGAATCTGTCAAAAACAGAACAGTCTGTAGTAATATGTAGCTAACGCAAGTTATGGAACCCCAAAAATTATAAAATAAATTGCTGGACATGCGGAATTTATCTATTAATCATCTTCAAAAAGAATTAACTAATATCACTATCAAAATAAAAATGTAAGCAATTCTCGTGAGCGCTAAAGTTTCTGTTTTTTACAGCAAGATCAAAAAGACTTTCCCCAAGTCTTCACAACGGTTCTACTTGGCACAAACACTAATTAAAACATAAAAAATCAATCATAACAGAGGCTATATAAATTATTTATTGCTAAACAGGAGCAAAAATCAAGGAACAAAAATATAGTTGGGTTGCCTCCCAACAAGTGCTATCATTTAACGCCCCTAGCTAGGCATGATAATTTCAATGATGCTCGCATAAAAGATAAGAATTGAAACATAAAGAGAGCATCATGAAGAATATGACTAGCATATCTATGTCTAACCCACTTCCTATGCATAGGGATTTTTTGAGCAAACAAGTTATGGGAACAATAATCAACTAGCATAGGAAGGCAAAACAAGTATAGCTTCAAGATTTTCAACATCCAGAGAGGAAACTTGATATTATTACAATTCCTACAAGCATATATTACTCCCTCATAATATTTTTCAGTAGCATCATGAATGAATTAAACAATATAACCATCACATAAAGCATTCTTTTCATGATCTACAAGCATAGAAAATTTTCTACTCTCCACATAAGAAAAATTCTTCTCATTCATAATAGTGGGAGCAAACTCAACAAAATAACTATCATGTGAGGCATAATCCAATTGAGAACTAAAATCATGATGACAAGTTTCATGGTTATCATTATTCTTTATAGCATACAAGTCATCACAATAATCATCATAGATAGCAACTTTGTTCTCATAATCAATTGGAACCTCTTCCGAAATAGTGGAATCATTACTAAATAAAGTCATGACCTCTCCAAATCCACTTTTATAATTATAATAATCATAAATAGGAGGCATGCTTTCATCATAATAAATTTTCTCATCAAAACTTGGGGGACAAAAAATATCATCTTCATCAAACATAGCATCCCCAAGCTTGTGGCTTTGCATATCATTAGCATCATGGATATTCAAGGAATTCATACTAACAACATTGCAATCATGCTCATCATTCAAAGATTTAATGCCAAACATTATATAGACTTCTTCTAGCATTTGAGCACAATCTTCCTTTCCATCATTCTCACGAAAGATATTAAAAAGATGAAGCGTATGAGGCAAACTCAATTCCATATTTTATTTGTAGTTTTCTTTTATAAACTAAACTAGTGCTAAAACAAGAAACAAAAAGATTCAATAGCAAGATCTAAAGATATACCTTCAAGCGCTAACCTCCCCGGCAACGACGCCAGAAAAGAGCTTGGTTAACAGGGTGTTAGTGCCGCTTTCCTCGCCTCCCCGGCAACAGCGCCAGAAAAGAGCTTGATGTCTACTACACAACCTTCTTCTTGTAGACGTTGTTGGGCCTCCAAGTGCAGAGGTTTCTAGGACAGTAGCAAATTTCCCTCAAGTGGATGACCTTAGGTTTATCAATCTGTGGGAGGCGTAGGATGAAGATGGTCTCTCTAAAACAACCCTGCAACCAAATAACAAAGAGTCTCTTGTGTCCCCGACACACCCAATACAATGGTAAATTGTATAGGTGCACTAGTTCGGCGAAGAGATGGTGATACAAGTGCAATATGGATAGTAGATAATGGTTTTTTTAATCTAAAAATATAAAAACAGCAAGGTAACTAATGATAAAAGTGAGCGTAAAGGGTATTGCAATGCTTGGAAACAAGGCCTAGGGTTCATACTTTCACTAGTGCAAGTTCTCTCAACAATAATAACATAATTGGATCACATAACTATCCCTCAACATGCAACAAAGAGTCACTCCAAAGTCACTAACAACGGAGAGCAAACGAAGCGATTATGTTAGGGTACGAAACCACCTCAAAGTTATCCTTTCTGATCGATCTATTCAAGAGTCCGTAGTAAAATAACACGAAGCTATTCTTTCCGTTCGATCTATCATAGAGTTCGTAAAATAACACCTTAAGACACAAATCAACCAAAACCCTAATGCCACCTAAATACTCCATTGTCACCTCAAGTATCCCTGGGTATGATTATACGATATGCATCACACAATCTCAGATTCATCTATTCAAATCAACACAAAGTACTTCAAAGAGTGCCCCAAAGTTTCTGCTGGAGAGTCAAGACGAAAACGTGTGCCAACCCCTATGCATAAGTTCATGAGGTCACGGAACTCGCAAGTTGATCACCAAAACATACATCAAGTGGATCACATGATATCCCATTGTCACCATAGATAAGCATGTGCAAGACATACATCAAGTGTTCTCAAATCCTTAAAGACTCAATCCGATAAGATAACTTCAAAGGGAAAACTCAATTCATTACAAGAGAGTAGAGGGGGAGAAACATCATAAGGTCCAACTATAATAGCAAAGCTCGCGATACATCAAGATCGTATCACCTCAAGATCACGAGAGAGAGAGAGATCAAACACATAGCTACTGGTACATACCCTTAGCCCCGAGGGAGAACTACTCCCTCCTCGTCATGGAGAGCGCCGGGATGATGAAGATGGCCACCGGTGAGGGATTCCCCCTCCGGCAGGGTGCCGGAACAGGTCTAGATTGGTTTTCGGTGGCTACGGGGGCTTCTGGCGGCGGAACTCCCGATCTATTGTGCTCTCCGATGGTTTTAGGGTATATTGGTATATATAGGAGGAAGAAATACGTCAGGGGAGCCACGAGGGGCCCACGAGGGTGGAGGGCGCGCCCAGGGGGTGGGCGCGCCCCCTGCCTCGTGCCTTCCTCATTGCTTCCCTTACGTACACCCCAAGTCTTCTGGATTGTTTATGTTCCAAAAATAACTCTCCCGAAGGTTTCATTCCGTTTGGACTCTGTTTGATATTCCTTTTCTACGAAACACTGAAACAAGGGAAAAAACAAAAACTGGCACTGGGCTCTGGGTTAATAGGTTAGTCCCAAAAATAATATAAAAGTGTTTAGTAAATCCCATAAACATCCAAAACAGATAATATAATAGCATGAATACTTCATAAAATATAGATACGTTGGAGATGTATCAGTGACGTCGATGGCGTAAGGGCAGAATACGCCTCCACTCGTACCGCTTCGGGTGCGAGTGGAGAGGTTGACACCGGGCCCCACCGGTCAGGAGAGAGAGGGGGAGAGAAGAAACAGAGCGCGGCGGTGCTCCATCGGAGTTTACGCCGGCGATGAGAGGTTATTGGGTGAAGCCAGAGGGATAGAGGTGGAGAGGGGGTCACGACGCACCTGCCCGTACCCGTGGCTTGTTGGGGGATGGTCGAAGCTGCTCGCAACCAAGCTCGCAAGCAGCGGTGGTGGTCGGGGTTTGCCGGAGAGGAAGAAGGCGACGACGAGGGGCGACTCTAGGGACTCTGTTGCTTCCGGGCGACACCAGTGGACCTCCAATGATGCGCCTGAGAGGTTGGTTGAGCTCGAGGGGCTCTGGAGCAGGGTGGTTGGGCTGCGGGGATCACTGGTGATCTCTAGTCGTGGTCGATGGCCACAGGCCTTCCCAACCGGGCTACGGCTATCCTACGTGGTCGTGGTGGTTGAGAAGTGCGGTGTGTGGCTTCGGAACGGAGGGAGGGGCTCTATATATAGCCGGAGTAGGAGGGGGGTACGTGGCGCCGCCGGAGTTCTCTGGATGCCGGCGAGCGACGACGAAGGGCGCCAGTGAGAGGGGGCAAGGGCTCAATGCTCAGGCAGGAGCTATCCATGCTCGCAGACGAGCACAAGAGGCAGGGGAGAAGAAGACAAGGGCATGAGCGCACTAGGCTTTTGGCCGCGACGTGCCCGTGTTTGCTGCGGCGTCTCCGGCGTCGGCGTGCGCCAGGGAGAGGTCAAGGGTGATGAGTCAAAGTTGGTGGCGCGGCGCGGCAGTCGTCGGCGAGCTCTGGCTCGAGCACCCGCCGAACAGAGGTGTTGGCGCGACACAGAGCGCGTCAAACACATGCCAGACCCCATGTCCACACACGATCACCGCCCTGGCATGGTCAAAACGACGCCCACGCTCGGCGAAACCTTGTATGGGCTATAGTCCACGCAGTGTTAGGTCTAGGGAGGCTAAGGACTCACTGCCAGGCCGACCAGAAGTGACTCAAGCTTCTTGGCAAGTTTCTGGCCAGAAACTTAGCCGCTATGTTTGGAGGGCTTCTAGAAGGCCATTAGGGCTGATCTTCCGGGGTTAGGGTTTACTTAGGAGGGTAATGAGGCTCAAGAAAAACCAGGGCCAAAGGATCAAGGAAAAATACACTTGTTGTACAAAGTGCATTTTTGGGCCAAAAGGGAAATGATTTTTTGTAGCCAAATTATTACAAATAGTCAGGAAATATTTTTTCTTGGGGAGGTGGGCCAAGGTTCAAAGAATATTCAGGAATTATTTTAGGATTTTGGAGCAATAAAAATGAAGGTTGCTTTGGAGCACTAGTTTGTGAAATGAGTTTCAAAAGAGAAATTGAATATTTTTCTTTTATGAAAAATATTCATTTGACCATTTTGGGATTTTTCAGAGAAATGAGATTGAACGAGAGGTAGATGGGTCACTTGGGTGAAGGTCAAGGGCATGCCCAAGTGATAAGTCCATTTGAATTGATTCCAAAAACTCAAATCTAAGGAAAAGGCAAAATCAAGTCCGGAAAATGAGAGAAGGCAAAATCCAGGCTGTCACACTTTTCCTCTTATTTTGGACTCTAATTTGCATGATTTGAATGAAACTAGCCCCGGAATGATGCTGTTTTCAGCAGAACTACCATGGTGTTGTTTTTGTGCAGAAATAAAAGTTCTTGGAATGGAACGAAACTTTTTGAGGATTTTTTATACAATAATAAGAATTTCTGGAACCAAGACCCACCGGAGAGGGGCCTCTGGGTGGGCACAACCCACCAGGGCGCCCCCCTCTCCTAGCGCGCCCAGGTGGGTTGTACCCACCTGGTGGCCCCACTGATGACCCTCCTGATACTATAAAATCACATTATTCTAGAAGAAAATCAAGGAGAAATAATTATCGCGATCCATGAGACAAAGCCGCCGCCAAGCCCTGTTCTTCCTCAGGAGGGCAGATCTGGAGTCCTTTTGGGGCTCCGGAGAGGGGGATCTTTGTTCTTCGTCATCACCAACCCTTCTCCATCGCCAATTCCATGATGCTCCCCACCGGGAGTGAGTAATTCCTCCGTAGGCTCGCTGGTCGGTGAGGAGTTGGATGAGATTCGTCATGTAATCGAGTTAGTTTTGTTAGGGCCTGATCCCTAGTATCCACTATGTTCTTAGATTGATGTTGTTATGACTTTGCCATGCTTAATGCTTGTCACTTTGGGCCCGGGTGCCATGATTTTAGATCTGAACCGTTTATGAATTCATCATTATATCCATGTTTTGGATGCGATCTTCCAAGTTATAGTCACCTACTACGGTTATGATCCGGCAACCCCGGAGTGACAACAACCAGGCCCACTCCCGGTGATGACCGTAGTTTGAGGAGTTCATGTATTCACTGTGTGTTAATGCTTTGTTCTGGTTCTCTATTAATAGGAGGCCTTAATATCCCTTAGTTTCCAATATGGACCCCGCTGCCACGGGAGGGTAGGACAAAAGATGCCATGTAGGTTCTTTTAATAAAGCACATATGACTATTTACGGAATACATGCCTACATTATATCAATGAACTGGAGCTAGTGCCGTATCGCCCAAGGTTACAACTGTCACATGATGAATATCATCCAACAAGTCACGAATCCAATGCCTATGAATTTATCCTTTTTGTTTGTGCTAAGTTAATATTGCTATCATCATTGTTACACTTGCTACAAATTACTGCTATCACTTTACTATTAATATTGCTGCTACTACTACTATCAAAACTATCAAACTACTTTGCTACTGATCATATTGCTGCAGATAATTAATCTCTAGGTGTGGTTGAATTGACAACTCAGGTGCTAATACCTTCAAATATTGTTTGGCTCCCCTTGTGTCGAATCTATAAATTTGGGTTGAATACTCTACCCTCGAAAACTGTTGTGATCCCCTATACTTGTGGGTTATCAAGACCTTTTTCTGGTGCTGTTGCCGGGGAGCATAGCTATATTTGTTGAGTCACTTGGGAATATTATCATATTATCACTATGAAGAATCTGAAGGATCCAAAGACTAAGATTTATCCCTCTAAGACGAGGAGAGGTAAGGAACCGCCATCCAGTTCTGCTTTAGATTCACCTTCTGTTATGAGGAAACTTGCAACACCACCACATGCTATTAATCCTGATATGTCGCAAGTTATTGATGATGCTACTTCTACTATGAATGATGCTTATGATGATGCTAGTACCTTGCTTGATAATGATGATGTGCCACTTGGTGAATTTCTTGATAGACAAACTGCTAGAGTTATACAACATGATGTTGTTGAATCTGATGATGAGCTTGAAACTGAAACTCCTGAAACACTTGCTATAACTAGCCTTGCTAGATATGAATTGCCTAAGATACCGGAAGGTTATGTTATGAGTGAAGAAGCAACTAGAGATATTCTTGCTTGTAATGATAGAGATGATCTAGAGAAATTACTACACAAGTATAAAGAAAAATCTCTGAATGCTAGAATGAAATGTGATCCTAAGTTTGCTACTTCACCTACCTGTATTGATGATAAGGATTATGAATTCTTTGTCGACCCAGAGTTAATTACTCTGGTTGAATCTGATCCTTTCCATGGTTATGAAACGGAAACTGTTGTGGCACATCTTACTAAGTTGAATGACATAGCCACCCTTTTTACACATGATGATAAAAATCGTTATTACTTTATTCTCAAATTAGTTCCTTTCTCATTAAAGGGTGATGCTAAAGCTTGGTACAATACTCTTGCTCCTGGTTGTGTGCGTAGTCCCCAGGATATGGTTTATTACTTCTCTGAAAAATATTTTCCTACTCATATGAAACAAGCTTCCTTACAGGAAATATTTAACTTTGTGCAAATTAAAGAAGAGAGTCTCCCACAAGCTTGGGGAGGCTTTGCGAGTTACTTAATGCTTTGCCTGATCATCCTCTTAAGAAAATGAAATACTTGATATCTTCTATAATGGACTAACCGATGCTTCTAGGGACTTCCTAGATAGTTGTGCTGGTTGTGTTTTCAGGGAACAAACTATTGCTCAAGCTAAAGAATTATTTAATAACATATTGAAAAATTATGATGATTGGACTATTCCTGAACCACCACCTAAACCCACTCCGAAGAAGAGGGGTATATTATATCTCAGTCCTGAAGATATGCAAGAGGCAAAGAAATCTATGAAGGAAAAATGTATTAAAGCTAAGGATGTTAAAAATTTACCTCCTATTGAAGAAATACATTGACTTAATACACCACCAATGCCTAAGGTGGTAGAGGTAAATTCTCTTATGAAGTTCAATGATAATGATAATCCTCACAATATTCATCCTAGTCAATGCCTTTATGAGTTTGAATACTACATTAGAAAACAAGATCAGTTCAATGCAAATGTTATGAATCAATTGAAATATAATTATGATATGATTGCTTGCTTGAGTGACTTGTTATTTAGAATATCAAATTATGTTAGAGGTGTTGGAAAACATGCTCCTATGGTTAAAACTCAATTAGAACAAGTTGCTAAATCTCAAAGAGAATTGCTTGATTAAATGAATCATAATATGCATGACTTTGCTGTTAGAGTTGCAACTAGAGGAGGTAAAATGACTCAGGAACCACTTTATCCTGAGGGACACCCTAAAAGAATTGAACAAGATTCACAAAGAAACAACACTAGTGCACCTAGTCCTTCTAGGAAGAAAAATAAAAATAAAAGTGATAGGACTTTGCACACTTCTAGTGAATCTGGAATAGAAAAACCTCCTGATAATGATAATGAAGTTTCTATCTCTGATGCTGAAACTCAATCTGGTCATGAACACTCACCTAATGATAATGAAAAAGATAATGATGAGGTTCATGAAGACTCTCAACCAACCAATGATAAAGAACCAGATAATGATGTTGAGATAGAACCACCTGTTGATCTTGATAACCCACAACCTAAAAATAAAAGATATGACAGAAGAGACTTTGTTGCTAGAAAACACAGTAAAGAAAGAGAACCGTGGGTTCAAAAACCTATGCCTTTTCCACCCAAGTCAACTAAAAAGAATGATGATGAAGAATTTGAACGCTTTGCTAAAATGCTGAGGCCAGTCTTTTTGCGTACTCGCTTGACTGATATCCTTAAAATGCCTCCTTATGCAAAGTATATGAAAGACACCATCACAAATAAGAGAAAAATACCGAAAGCTGAAATCTCCACTATGCTTGCTAATTATACTTTCAAAGATGGAGTACCTAAAAAACTTGGAGATCCGGGAATACCAACTATACCATGCTCCATCAAAAAGAATTATGTGAAAACTCCTTTGTGTGATTTAGGAGCTGGTGTTAGTGTTATGCCTTTCTTTATAGACTTGAATAAACTCACACATACTGAAATTTCTTTGCAAATGGCTGACAAATCAACTACCATACCTATCGGTATCTGTGAGGATGTGCCCGTTGTTGTTGCTAATGTTACTATTTTGACTGACTTTGTTATACTTGAGATGCCCGAGGACGACAACATGTCGATTATCCTTGGTAGACCCTTCTTGAATATTGCAGGGGCTGTTATTGATTGCAATAAAAGCAAGGTCACTTTTCATATCAATGGTAGTGAGCATACGGTGCACTTTCCGAAGAAACAATTCCAAGTGAATGGTATTAATGTTTTTAAAAAATCTCCGACAATCACTATTGGAAGTTTTCAAATACCTCTACCTACTGTCAAAAAGAAATATGAAATGCTTATTGTTGGGGAAATGCATATCCCCATTGAGGTAACTTAGTGATTTACGGAAGTTCTTCGGTTTCATGCTAATCGAAAGTGGTTGTTAATAAGACTTGATCAACCTTATTAATGAACCATTTTTGAACGGTATGAAGTTGATGAATTTAGTAAGCACTACTTTCTGTCCCTACTTTTTATTCTCTGTTTTTATTAGTTAAATGAAATAAAATGCCATGTTTTGTCTATTTTCTGAATTTCTCGTGCAATAAAAAATGACCCAAAATAAAAGTTCTCGGAATGCCCTGAAAATTTTATATGACTTTTTCCTGAATATTTAAGATTTTTTGGTGCAAAAATAACCAAGGGGTGCACCAGGTGGGCACAACCCACCTGGCGTGCCAGCACCCCCTGTCGCGCGCTGGGGGGTTGTGGCCCCCCTCACTTATCTCTTTATCCCACATTGTCACCTACCTCCAGAAAGAAAAATCACTCTTGCTCTCTCCCGTGTACCTGCTCATCTTGCTGCCATTTTCGATCTCTTTGCTCGAAGCTCCATTTCCGAAACTGTTTCGCGAGATTGTTGCTTGGTATGTGACTCCACCATTTGTCCAATTAGTTTTTGTTTTGGTTTATACTTTGAATAATTAGCTACTCTTGGCGCTACTATAGATGTGCTTGCATGTTGAATTCTTAGTGTTGTAAGTTGTTTGAATGCTTGTTATGGCCTCTATGTATCCCTATGAGTAGTTGTTATTAGTTTTGTGAAGTTTTGTTGGAAAAATATTGTGAACTAAAAATTCAGATTTTTGTTCATAGGAAAAATTGTATGCGGACATGAATATCTTCATGAAATATGGCTCAAGGAAGAACTCCAAGGGTGTTATTGCAGAGTCTTATGATAATGATCTCCACCCTCGGAGGTTGGCAGAGGTACGGCCATGCGAATGGCCGCACATCCCGTTCCTGCAAGAAGCTGGAATTCATGAGGAGTTCATGCAATTCATTGCCAATGCCGGTCTCACCGACTTCATCGCAGATGAGTGTGACCAGCACCAAATCCTCACAAATATGTTTGTTCAAAGCTTTACTTTCCTGCCTAGAAATAATCCTCTTGAAGGGAGTTTTAATTTATATGTTGAAAACCATCAGATACCACTTACTGAGTTTTGTGACATATGCATGATCCCTTCTGACGGGAGCTTGGCTGAGCCTAGTCCGGCTGAATTTGAGGATTTTTGTCGCAGTTTAACAGTGGGTGATGAGAGGAGAGTGTCAGCCATCACTGCCGATGGTTTACATTTTCCTCCTGTCCGTTACTTTGCATATTTCATTACCAAATGCTTGCTTGCTAGGGAGAAGGTGGGTGCACTTAGTTCACCAGACCTTGCCGTTTTACGTTGTGCAATTGAGGGCGACAACACGTATAGCTTGGGAGCTATTGTGGCTCGTCGCCTGCACCGTAATAAATCCCAGGGTAAAATACATGGTGGGATTTTTGCTACTCGTTTGACGGCTCACTTCGAGGTTGAGATACACCCTCATGATTTCCCTCTTACCACAGTTTACCTAGACCGTGCAGCCATGGATCATCATCACTTTCTTACACATGATCATCCTGGCATTGCCATTCCTTGTAACTTGGTCTATAATGTTGACACTCGTGATGTTATCCCCTTGCCTGCACCTGCTTTGTTTGATTCTGTTGCCAGGGGCGGATACCGGATTATGCCTGCAGACATCCTCGCCTACTGGAATGCTCACACTGCTGCAGAGGCTACACAGGCACCTCAACAGTGGGATCAGTGGATGCCCGCACCTCAGTAGTGGGATGAGTGGATGCCTGCTCCTCAGGATCCATACTACCCTCCAGGCTACTGATTCACTACCAAGTTAGGACAAAATCCTAAGCTTGGGGGAGTACGTGTCTCTCACCGACATTACAATCATGTCCACTTATTCCATTTGTCGGTGTTCACACTTTTTCATTGTATTATCCATGCTTAGATTTATTTTTCTTGCTTTCTTTTTGTGTGTTTGAAAAACTTTAGAAAAACCAAAAAAAAATTAGTTGTAGTAATTTACTTTCTATGCATTCTTAGTAGTAGTACTAAAAGAAAAACCCAAAAAGATTTCCTTGTTCTTTTGCTTGTTGGGAACTTTCGTGTGTAAATAGTTTTTCTCGTTTTTTTATTTTGCTTGTTGAAGAAAACCAAAAACTCCAAAAATATTTCAGTGTGTTTCTCTTAATTTCTTTTCTTTTATCCGGGTTGTACCAAGGAAAAGACCACGATGAAAATGTTGAGTGGCTCTCATATGAATAACCGTTGAACTAATAAGAGCCCATTTTACCTTGTCTTCTCCTGTTGAATAAAATGTTTTGCAGATTCCAGCTTAGTCGATGGCACTCTTGCAGTATTATTATTTTCATATCATTCGGTCGTGCAAGTGAAAGGCAATAATGATGATATTCGATGAGCTGGCCATGGCAAGGAGAAACTGGTATGAACTCGACTTGTTCTATCTCTGTAAATATGTTTAACCTAGTATCCAGGCTTCAACCCATTATGATTAAACATGTTTGCAATGACAATTAGAGATTATAGTTTCTCATGCCATGCATAAGTAGCTGGGAGTGGATAATGATTTATCTTGGATATCAACATAGCGTTAAAATGATTGTGATGTAGTATGATGATATGGTATCCTCCTCTGAATGTTCGAGTGGCTTGACTTGGTACATGTTCATGCATGTAGTTGAATCAAAACCAACATAGCCTCTATAATATTTATGTTCATGGTGTTCATATTCTACTCATGCTAGTGTCCAATGTTACTTATGCATAATGCCTGGTTATGATCGTTGTTGCTCTCTAGCTAGCCGCTTCTCAATCTAAATTGCTAGCCTTCGCCTGTACTAAGTGGGGATTCTGCTTGTACATCAATAACCTTGAACCCAAAGTTATTCCAGATGAGTCCACCATACCTACCTATATATGGTATTACCCTGCCGTCCCAAGTAAATTTGCATGTGCCACCTCTAAAAACTTCTAAAAAAATTATCCGTTTTGTGTGCTTGGATCGTTCATGGAACGACATGAGGTGGTCGATATCTTCCATGCTAAGCATGTTATCCTCGGGTCGAGTGTTTATTCACTCTTCATCGCACGAGGAAATGGGCTGTAATAGGGATTCCCAGTCCCGAACTCAAAAATGCAAATAATTAAACAAAACTCCCCCGGTACTGATGTTGGTATGGACGGCACCCGTTGTTTCGGACAAGCCGTGGAGTGTAATTAATGGTGGAGGGGGAGTAAACCTTTACTTTTATCACTTGGGAACCGCCACTAGCGTGCTTAGCATGGAAGATGTTGATAACTGATGGTCGTGAAGTGAATGAGAAGGGTGCATGTCTCAAAATATCATTTATCTATGTTTTGAAAATTGAGCTCTGACACCTCTGCAAATCACTGCTTCCCTCTGTGAAGGGACTATCTATTTACTTTTATGTTGTGTCATCACCTTCTATAAACAAGCGCCAGAAACTGAGTAGAGCACAACCGTCATGATTTATGCATTGTGTATAGCTAATGTTGGGTGCATCATGACTGGATCTTTTCTACCATGAATTACAATGTTTAGTCGCTGCTTGAACTTTGGAGGTGCTCTGCATTTATGTTTTGTGGTCTCAGAAAGGGCTAGAGAGATACCATTATTGTCATATTATATCATGGTTGTTTTGACAACGTGTTGCTGTTTGAGATATCTTATTATTGCTAGCTAGCTGATTATGTCATTGATATGAATCATTATAATCTTTAAGAGTTATTATTGACATGGTTAGTTATAATGTTGGCTGAAAACCTGGGTGCTGTTTAAGCTTATTTATGCAAACAAGAGCAAAAGAGTTCATAAAAGTTTTTCTTTCTCACTTTTAGTTTGTCAACTGAATTGCTTGAGGACAAGTAAATGTTTAAGCTTGGGGGAGTTGATACGTCTCCAACGTATCTACTTTTTCTCACACTTTTCCTCTTGTTTTGGACTCTAATTTGCATGATTTGAATGAAACTAACCCCAGATTGATGTTGTTTTCAGCAGAACTACCATGGTGTTGTTTTTGTGCAGAAATAAAAGTTCTCGGAATGTAATGGAACTTTTTGAGGATTTTTTTATATAAATAATAAGAATTTCTAGAGCCAAGACCCACCGTAGAGGGGCCTCTGGGTGGGCACAACCCACCAGGGCGCGCCCCCCTCTCCTGGCGTGTCCAGGTGGGTTATACCCACCTGGTGGCCCCACTGATGACCCCCTGATACTATAAAATCACATTATTCCAGAAAAAATCAAGGTGAAAGAATTATCATGATCCACGAGACGGAGCCGCCGCCAAGCCCTGTTCTTCCTCGGGAGGGCAGATCTAGAGTCCGTTTGGGGCTCCGGAGAGGGGAATCTTTGTTCTTCTTCATCACCAACCCTTCTCCATCGCCAATTCCATGATGCTCCCCACCGGGAGTAAGTAATTCCTTCGTAGGCTCGCTGGTCGGTGAGGAGTTGGATGAAATTCATCAAGTAATCGAGTTAGTTTTGTTAGGGCCTGATCCCTAGTATCCACTATCTTCTTAGATTGATGTTGCTATAACTTTGCCATGCTTAATGCTTATAGATCTGAACCGTTTATGAATTCATCATTATATCCATGTTTTAGATCCGATCTTGTAAGTTATAGTCACCTACTACGGTTATGATCCGACAACCCTAGAGTGACAACAAACGGGCCCACTCCCGGTGATGACCATAGTTCAAGGAGTTCATGTATTCACTATGTGTTAATACTTTGTTCCGGTTCTCTATTAAAAGGAGGCCTTAATATCCCTTAGTTTCCAATATGGACCCCGCTGTCACTGGAGGGTAGGGAAAA
Organism: Triticum urartu; assembly: GCF_003073215.2. NCBI lineage: Eukaryota > Viridiplantae > Streptophyta > Magnoliopsida > Poales > Poaceae > Triticum > Triticum urartu. Next base: position 525,292,500 of record NC_053023.1, read on the forward strand.
AGATGTCATGCAAGTTCTTTTAATAAAGCACGTATGACTATTTACGGAATACATGCCTACATTATATCGATGAACTGGAGCTAGTGCCGTATCGCCCTTGGTTATAACTTTCACATGATGAATATCATCCAACAAGTCACTGATCCAATGCCTACGAATTTATCCTTATTGTTTCTGCTAAGTTACTACTGCTATCATCACTGTTACACTTGCTACAAATTACTGCGGTCACTGTTACTGTTACTATTGTTGCTGCTACTACTCTCAAAACTATTAAACTACTTTGCTACTGATCATATTGCTGCAGATAATTAATCTCTAGGTGTGGTTGAATTGAGAACTCAGCTGCTAATACCTTCAAATATTGTTTGGCTCCCCTTGCGTCGAATCTATAAATTTGGGTTGAAAAGGGTACTTAATAATGAAAATACCTCACTTTACTTCTGAGGAAAATAATCGAAGCATTTATCTTGCAGTTTGGATCTTAGCCCTTCTCAGCAGAGCTCGTCTTTAGGGGATCTTCTTCCAGAGATGATGGAGAGCAAAAGGCCTCCCCCTACCATACCACCTCACGAGGCGGGCGACCCCGAGGTGTCGTCGCGTTGGGTTTCTCCTGATCCGATAAGGCCAGAAGGTAATCCTATGGCCACCCGAAGTCCTCAGTATCCGGCTCTTAAAGAGAGCAATCGAAAGAGTCCGGCACCGTCTGGTGTGCGGTCGGACGTACCGAGGGATCTGCTAGAGCAAGCGGCTATCTCAGAAGAGCACCGCACGTTGATGGGTGCGGTGATTGAAAGGATTTCGTCCGCCGAAAGCGGGTTGCATGAAGCCTTTATGAGTCTACTGACGGGTTTTGAGGTACGTGAAATGATGTACATTTTTGACAGTACCGCACATTTTTAGATGTGCCCTGTGTAGATAGTAGCCCCTGAGACTCTGTTTATCGTCGAAAATGGTGGCAAACAGAGGATCATAGTCCTAGGTAATAACCAGACCGCCTTTATGTGCAGGTGGTTGAAGCTCCAGTGGCTAGCCGGACTGATGGGTTTGCCGAACTAAGGCGGCAACTGGATGCGGCAGATGCCGACATCGTGCTTGTTAACAAGCGGCTTGACGAGGCACAGGGTAAGTGATTTTTCTGGTGATTTTCACATAACAAGAGCAGCATGATGCCAGTATCTTTAATATGTTGTGACTGCAGATGGAGCTGCCACCATGGAGACCCTTTGGGCGGAGCTTGCCCGAGCCAAGGAGCAAGCAAGGAGTAGCAATGCGGCCGCTTTAAAGGCGGCCGAAGAGTTAAGGGCCGAACAGGACGCGCATTGCGAGAGCAAAGAAAAAATAGCTAAGATGGCTGTAGAGTTAAAAGATGCTGCTGACCGTTACCAACTTCTTGAAGAATAAAACCAGGCGAAGGCGACGGACCTGGAAAAGGCCCGGGTGGCTGCCAAGGAAGCCTGCTCCAAAATTAGAGCGACAAAGGAGGAGTTGCATCAAGATGCGGATATTGTATCTGGGAAGCCCTTCTTGTTGCGGACTAAGTTCGGGGATCCGAAATATGCACCTCTGGACCGGCTATGGAGTTCTGCGGACGCCTACATGGATTTGGCTGCAAGTGCTGCTGATGCGGCCGAGTACTTCAAGGATCGGAAAGATCACGAAGTGGAAAAACTATTTTGGTCACAGTTTCATGCTCCAGGCCGTCTGCTGCTGTTGAATGAGCAAATGGCCGAGTGGGCCGAGCTCCATAGATTATCCGGACTTGCCATGAGGTCCGTTGTGGATCACCTGTGGCCGGGGGGGGGGGGCAAGGCCGAATAGCTACTTTAGCTTAGTGCAATAGTTCCTTGGTGCCGTGCCACGCGTCGATGCTGTAAAGAGGTCGGCGTGCATAGAAGGCTCGCGGATGGCCCTTGCCCGTGTCAAGACATACTGGGCGGAGATGGATGCCACCACTGTTGCGGCACAGGGTTCGGCCATAGGCCGAGTGGCTGCCGAGCACTACTTTGAAAAAGTTCTTGAAGGCGCTCGTTCGATAGAGGCTCAGTGCTCGAAGAATATTATGTTTGAGTGACATGTATTCCCATTGTAAAAACAATGTTTATTGAGTTTATCAAGGATGTATTTATACTTTTGCCCGAAAGTACTATGATGCCTCCTGTGCGGCCGTTTATGTATATATGTATACAACCTGAAAGATGGAAGTCGTCGGCTTCAGCCTCCACGCATATAATGCGGGGGTGCTCGCAGAAGACGCATGTTCACACTTGATCCAACGTCTTGGTCCATTAAGGAGGTGATAGCGCAGCGAACTAGGCAATCGGACTATAATGCTTTAACACTTTCACTTAGCCAGAGAAGTTTGACAGTGGGGCTACTATACCCCTGGTGGCTCCGCGCTCATCTGAATTCGGGGAGCGTACATGCCTGGTCGGAAACGGCCCTTCGTTTAAGGCGAAGGAATCCCGAAGACTCCGGTAGGTCATCGAGTGGTTGACCAGTCTCACGCTATATCATGACAGTCAGTTTTCGGCTTTCTCTACTGAGGTGCTCGTCCGGATGAACCAGGGCACAATCGCAGTAGTTCTCCTGGTGCCGCCTTAGCCGATAGAGTGGAACGTAAGGCAGCAAAACACAGGAGCCGGGCAAACCCAACATTTGACCAAAGACATGATTCGGAGCTGATGCATATAAGTCCAAACCCGCGACGCCGAACACTCCCTAAGGTATTCGGTCTTTATGATGTAAACCGGGCTAAACAATGCCCTTTGTAATAAGCCCCTGGTGTCCAGGTATGTGCAATATTCTGACGTGGCCACATGCCAATACGTCAGCATCTTTCTCAATTGTACTCAGAATCCGGGGGATGTGTATCAACAAGAGACAGTAAAAAAGGTTTACGCAGGGTCTTAATCTGCAGCGGCAGAAGGGAGCGGGGGAAGAGGCAGCTGCGGTGGCCGTGGAGGACGCACGGGAGAGCAGGAGAGCAGCGTGGTGCAGGGCAGCTCCGGCGTGCATGCACCTGTGTCGGAGCGGTGGAGTGTTGACCGAAGAAGGCGAGGAGTGCGGGTTTTGTCGGGAATCTAGGGAGGAGTTTTTTGCAAAAACATCACGAAGACAACTTTTCCCGGACGGAGGGAGTACACAATAATATGACGTATATCCAAAATACTTCTGTCGACCTTGCCAGCCTTCTCATCTACCAAGTATCTAGGGTAGTTCTGCTTCAGTGGCCGTTCCCCTCATTATAGAAGCACTTAGTCTCGGGTTTGGTTCAACCTTGGGTTTCTTCACTAGAGCAGTCTCATGAAGTATCCCTTCTTTCCCTTGCCCTTCTTGAAACTAGTGGTTTAACCATCAACAATTGATGATCCTACTTGATTTCTACTTTCGTGGTGTCAAACATTGTGAGTTGCTCAAGGATCATCATGTCTATCCCTGATATGTTATAGTTCATCACGAAGCTCCAATAGCTTGGTGGCAGTGACTATGGAGAACCATCACTATCTCATCTGGAAGATTAACTCCCACTCGATTCAAGCGATTGCAGTACTCAGACAATCTGAGCACATGCTCAACGATTGAGTTTTTCTCCCTTAGTTTGCAAGCTTAAGAAACTTGTCAGAGGTCTCATACCTCTTGACGTGGGCACTAGTCTGAAATTCCAATTTCAGTCTTTGGAACATCTCAAATGTTCTGCGACGTTTCAAAAACGTCTTTGACGCCACAATTCTAAACCGTTAGCATTACGTACTGAACTATCACGTAGTCATCAAAACGTGTATGTCAGATGTTTCCCAACATCTATAGACGATGCTCGAGGTTCAACACACTGAGCGGTGCATTAAGGACATAACCCTTCTGTGCAGCAATGAGGACAATCCTCAGTTCACGGACCCAGTCCGCATAATTGCTACTGTCAACTCTCAACTAAATTTTCTCTAGGAACATATCTAAAACAGTAGAACCAAAGCGTGAGCTACGACATAATTTGCAAAGACCTTTTGACTATGTTAATGATAATTAAGTTCATCTAATCAAATTATTCAATGAACCCCCACTTAGATAGACATCCCTCTAGTCATCTAAGTGATACATGATCCGAGTCAACTAGGCCGTGTCCGATCATCACGTGAGACGGACTAGTCATCATTGGTGAACATCTTCATGTTGATCGTATCCACTATACGACTCATGTTCGACCTTTCGGTCTTCCGTGTTCCGAGGCCATGTCTGTAAATGCTAGGCTCGTCAAGTTAACCTAAGTGTATTGCGTGTGTAAATCTGGCTTACACCCGTTGTATGCGAACGTTAGAACCTATCACACCCGATCATCACGTGGTGCTTCGGAACAACGGACCTTAGCAACGGTGCACAATTAGGGGGAACACTTTTTTGAAATTATTGCGAGGGATCATCTTATTTATGCTACCGTCGTTCTAAGAAAATAAGATGTAAACATGACAAACATCACATGCAAATCATAAAGTGACATGATATGGCCAATATCATCTTGCGCCTTTGATCTCCATCTTCGAGGCACGGCATGAACACCATCGTCACTGGCATGACACCATGATCTCCATCATCATGATCTCCATCATCGTGTCTTCATGAAGTTGCCTCGCCAACTATTACTTCTACTACTATGGCTAACGGTTAGCAATAAAGTAAAGTAATTACATGGCGTTTTCATTGACACGCAGGTCATAAATAAATTAAGACAACTCCTATGGCTCCTGCCGGTTGTCATACTCATCGACATGCAAGTCGTGATTCCTATTACAAGAACATGATCAATCTCATACATCACATATATCATTCATCACATCCTTTTGGCCATATCACATAGCATACCCTCCAAAAACAAGCTAGACGTCCTCTAATTGTTGTTGCATGTTTTACGTGGCTGCTATGGGTTTCTAGCAAGAACGTTTCTTACCTACGCAAAACCACAACGGTGATATGCCAATTGCTATTTAACCTTCACAAGGACCCTTTTCATCGAATGCGGTCTGACTAAAGTGGGAGAGACAGACACCCGCCAGCCACCTTATGCATCAAGTGCATGTCAGTCGGTGGAACCTGTCTCACGTAAGTGTACGTGTAAAGGTTGGTCCGGGACGCTTCATCCCACAATGCCGCCGAATAAAGATAAGACTAGTAACGGCAAGCAAATTGAACAAATCATCGCCCACAACTACTTTGTGTTCTACTCGTGCATAGAATCTACGCATAGACCTAGCTCATGATGCCACTGTTGGGGATCGTAGCAGAAATTTAAAATTTTCTACGCATCACCAAGATCAATCTATGGAGTAATCTAGCAATGAGGGGAAGGGGAGTGCATCTACATACCCATGTAGATCGCTAAGCGGAAGCGTTACTAGAACGCGGATGAGGTAGTCATACTCGTAGCGATTCAGATCGCGGTCGATTCTGATCTAAGCATCGAACAACGGCGCCTCCGCGTTCAACACACGTGCAGCCCGGTGACGTCTCCCATTCCTTGATCCACCAAGGAGAGAGGGAGAGGTTGGGGAAGACTCCATCCAGCAGCAGCACGACAGCGTGGTGGTGGTGGAGGAGCGCGGTACTCCAGCAGGGCTTCGCCAAGCACTACGAGAGACGAGGAGGGAGAGAGGTAGGGCTGCGCCTTGGGAGAGAGAGACTCGTGTGTTGTGCAGCCCCAAAACTTCCACTATATATAGGGGCAAGGGTAAGGGGAGGCGCCCTAGGGTTTCCCCTAGGGGGGGGGGGCGGCGGCCAGGGCAGATGGGATCTCCCCCTTGGGTGACTTGGCCCCCAAGCCAGGAGGTGGGAACCCTAGATGGGGCGCCCCAAACCCCCTGGTCACGTGGGAATAGGTGAGGGGGGCACACAGCCCCTTAGTGGGCTGGTTTTCCCCTTCCCTCGGCCCATGAAGCCCCCCAACACTTGCTGGGGCTCCCGAAACACCTTTCGGTCATGCTGGTCATCACCCGGTACCTCCGGAACACTTCCGGACTCCAAAACCCTTCGTCCAATATATCAATCTTCACCTCCGGACCATTTCGGAACTCCTCGTGACGTCCGGGATCTCATCCGGGACTCCGAACAACATTCAGTAACCGCGTACATACTTTCCCTATAACCCTAGCGTCATCGAACCTTAAGTGTGTAGACCCTACGGGCTCGGGAATAATGCAGACATGACCGAGACATCTCTCTGTTCAATAACCAATAGCGGGATCTGGATAAGCATGTTGGCTCCCACATGTTCCACGATGATCTCATCGGATGAACCACGATGTCAAGGATTCAGTCAATCCCGTATACAATTCCCTTTGTCTACCGGTATAGTACTTGCCCGAGATTCGATCGTCGGTATCCCGATACCTTGTTGAATCTCGTCACCGGCAAGTCTGTTTACTCGTTTCGTAACACATCATCTCGTCATCAACTCCTTGGTCACATTGTGCACATTATGATGATGTCCTACCGAGTGGGCCCAGAGATACCTCTCCGTTTACACGGAGTGACAAATCCCAGTCTCGATTCGTGCCAACCCAACAGACACTTTCGGAGATACCCGTAGTGCACCTTTATAGCCACCCAGTTACGTTGTGGCGTTTGGTACACCCAAAGCATTCCTACGGTATCCGGGAGTTGCACAATCTCATGGTCTAAGGAAATGATACTTGACATTAGAAAAGCTTTAGCAGATGAACTATACGATCTTGTGCTAGGCTTAGGATTGGGTCTTGTCCCATCACATCATTCTCCTAATGATGTGATCCCGTTATCAATGACATCCAATGTCCATGGTCAGGAAACCATGACCATCTATTGATCAACGAGCTAGTCAACTAGAGGCTTACTAGGGACATGTTGTGGTCTATGTATTCACACATGTATTACGGTTTCCGGTTAATACAATTATAGCATGAACAATAGACAATTATCATGAACAAGGAAATACAACAATAACCATTTTATTATTGCCTCTAGGGCATATTTCCAACACTTCGAAGGACCCAAAACTGGGATAAAGAGTGATCAGGTTTATCCCGAACACCCCCGTACTTCCTACGTGGGGGCAGAAGCCGACGATTGGCCAACTCTCAAGATTAATATATATAAAACGGCCGCAGGAGGATAAACTTTATATAACAGGCAATAAATGATAGAAATGACCTTGTTCAACATTACAAAGGACAACATGATTGTATTCATGGAAATATAACATCCTTGGTGCATTGCTCTGCCGCTAGGCAGGATCCTTTTAGGACACTTTCATAATATAATTCGGGCTTGCGGTGCTCCTTCCCCTCTAGTGGTCCCTCGGTCATCAGCTTTTCAGCATCCATCTTCCCCCAGTGCACCTTTGCGCGGGCGAAGGCCATTCGCGCACCCTCTATGCAGACCGACCGCTTGATGATATCAAGTCGAGGGCAGGCACTCACAAGCCGCTTCACGAGCCCGAAGTAGCTGCCTGGAATCGGCTCGGCATGCCATAGTCGGATAATTAAATCCTTCATGGCTAGTTCGGCCGCCTTATGCAGTTCGATCAACTGTTTCAGTTGGTCAGCAAAAGGCACCGGATAATTGGGCGCCAGATACTGCGACCAGAAGAGCTTATCCACAGTGTTCCCTTCTTCGGCTCGGTAGAATTGGGCGGCATCCGATATGCTGCGGGGCAGTCCTGCAAATACCCCTGGAGAAATCCGAACTCAAAATTAGAAACATGATTTTCTCCTCATATTCTTGCTTTACATGAAAAAAGCCTTACCCGCCACGATCGTCCTCGCCTCTTGGATCTCCAGCAAGGCGCCTTGGGTTTCCCCCTGGGCATCGCGTGCGGCCTGATGAGCCCTGGCGAGTTCGGATTCTTTCTCCGTTAAACTCTGCTCCAAGGTCTCGCATTTCTTCACGGACTTTTGAAGCTCCTGCTCAACTTCAATAACCCTGGCCTCGTGCTTCTCACGAAGAGCCTGCTCTGCGGCTGCCTTTTCCTCGGCCTCGGCAACAGCCTTCCTCAGAACCTCGACTTTGGTCATCGCCCCTGGCACAAATGATGAAACATCTTTTATCATACTGAGAATTTGTTCGCAATAAACACGAACAAGGCTGACGCATACCTTGTTTATCTTCCAACTGCCTTTTCAACTGACCAAGTTCTTCTTCGGCCCACTCCAGACTTTGATTCAGTCCGGAGACCTCCGTAGCATGAGAGGCAGCAGCCGCCACAGACGCCTGCTTATAAAAGAAGAGAGATAAATGTCATCAAATGAGTCTTCCTGCAAAAATAAAATTGATCCTCTGTCCGGTCCTTCCTTGCACCAAACAGTGTATCAGGGGCTACTATCCATACTCTGACAGTCTCCGAAACCTCATAAAACATACATCAAAGCCTTTTATAAGGCTGATACAGGCTTCATTCAGTCCACTCTCAGCAGACTGAATCTCCTTAATCACCGCACCCATCAGGGCACGGTGCTCATCGACGATGGAGGCGCTCTCCAGTGCCGCCAACAAAACATCTAACACCTCTGGTTGGACAGAGATTGCCGGTGGAACAGGCACACCCCCTCCAGCCGAGGGAGGCCGCCTGCTTGATTCTGGAGCCGTATTGGTCTCTAGAATTGCGTCCGGCTGGAAGCCGAATTCAAGATGGCTCCCACCGTCGACCCCCATGTCTCCGGCCCCAGAAGTTTGACCTCCAGGCGCCACTTTCACGATCCCTTCCCCCCTTCTTGACCGGGATCTTTCTGGGACGAAGCCTCGTTATTATTCAAATATTTGGGGGAAGGGGCCTTCGGGGGCGTCCCGCTCTCCATAGCATACGAACTCAGCAAATCCTATGATGAGGATCGTTCGGTGCGGGACCTAGCCGGACTACAAAAAATACGTAGCTCAGGTTAAAATATTATGCCATGACGAGTCTGGACGCATAAACGTGTTAGGGTTTTACACTCATGAGTTCACCAGGGGCTGGGCCCTGGGATCCCACGCAGGGCTGCTATCGGCGGCGACAGTGGGCTCTTCTGGAAGAGGAGCTTTTCCCCTTTTAGGCGACTCGGCCTCCAAGTGTATGGAGGCCGCCCTCTTCTTTCTTCCCCCCGCCAGGGATTCGTCTTCCTCCTCCTCCTCTTCGGAGGCAGAACGGACGTTGGAGCCTTCAGGTATTGTGCCCGAAGTGCCGCGGCGACGAAGGCCGCCCCGGGTCTTTTTGGCCTCCTTCTCGGTCTTCTTCTTTGGCGCCTTGTACGACGCCGGGGACAACATCTTCGTCAGAAGTGGGCCGGCCGGTTCTTCAGGCAACGGGGCCGGACAGTGGATCCGCCCCGCCTTATTCGTCCAACCCTAGGGGAGTTGAGGAAAACACATTAAGCATTTCCCTTGGGTCATGCGGATAAAACGCGTAAAAACTTACTGAGCTTGCAGGGCGGGACAGTTGATACCCGCGGTCCTTGGCCGAGTCCGTCCATGATTTACCGGACTTGAAAAGCACCTTCCAGATGTCTTCGTGCGAAGAGCCATAGAGCTTTCGCAGGGTCTGATGCTTGGCCGGATCAAATTCCCATAGATTGCAAGTCCGGTGCTCACAAGGCAGGATCCGGCGAACTAACATCACCTGTACTACATTGACAAGTTCGATGTTCTTGTCTTCCATATCTTTAACTCGCGTTTGGAGCATAGACCGTTCGTCGGACGAAGACCAGTTCAGGCCCTTCTTGGGCTAGGACGTAAGCCGTAGAGGGGCTCCGGATTGGAAATCTGGAGCAGCGGCCCATTCCGTGCCGTGCGGCTCAGTGATGTAAAACTACTGCTGTTGCCACTCTTTGACGGAATCATTAAAAGCACATGTTGGCCATGTAACGTTGGGCATCTTGCTCACCATAGCACCTCCGCACTCGGCGTGCTCGCCGCTCACCACCTTGGGCTTCACATTGAAGATCTTCAACCACAAGCCGAAGTGTGGCGAGATGCGGAGAAAGGCCTCACACACGACGATGAATGTCGAGATGTTGAGGAAGGAATTGGGGGATAGATCATGAAAATCGATCCCGTAGTAATACATGATGCCGCAAACAAATGGGTGGAGGGGAAACCCTAGCCCGCGGACAAAATGAGGGAGGAATACAACCCTCTGTTGGGATTCCGGAGTGGGAACGATCTGTCCCGCCGTCGGGAGACGGTGGCCAATTTTTTTGGCCAGATACCCGGCCTCCCGAAGCTTTTTGATATGCTTCTCCTGGACGGTAGAGGCCATCCACTTGCCTCCTGCTCCGGATCTGGACATTTTTGGAAGCCCTTTGTGGGGAGAGCAGACGAACGCTTGGGCGCTGGGGCTCGGGCGAGGGGGAATGGATTGGAAAGGAGAAAGTGTGGGTGCGAAAGGGATTCCTTATCCCCTTATAAAGGTAGCAGGGATTCTGCGCCTCCCCACTTGCCTGGTAATCTCGCTTATTCCTGAAGCGCCGTGATTAATGGCGCGGTTGGGTTACCCACACCCGTATTGATAAGAATCCTATGATAAGGGGACACGATCTCTGCTTCGACAAGACGTGCCAACAAAACCGCCTCGCAATACGCGTAGTAGCTGGTTGAGAAAAATGGTTCGGATAATGACCGGGCCATGGCGTGATGTCACGTTATGAAAAGTTGTCAGCAGATTAGATTTGTGGAAATATTATACTCTCTGCGGTGGTTTGTGGAATTTGTTTTGCAGAGCCGGACACAATCATCGTGTTCATAATATTCTATGGAGTATTCAGAGAAGGAACCGGCCTTACAATGCCGAAGACAATCTGCATGCCGGACTCATCGTCATTGAAGCCTGGTTCAGGGGCTACTGAGGGAGTCCTGGATTAGGGGGTCCTCGGACAGCCGGAATATATACTTTGGCCTGACTGTTGGACTATGAAGATACAAGATTGAAGACTTCGTCCCGTGTCTAGGTGGGACTCTCCTTTGCGTGGAAGGCAAGCTTGGCAATTCAGATATGTAGATCGCCTCCCTTGTAACCAACTCTGTGTAACCCTAGCCTCCTCCGGTGTGTATATAAACCAGAGGGTTTAGTCCGTAGGACAAAAACAATCAGAATCATAGGCTAGCTTCTAGGGTTTAGCCTCTACGATCTCGTGGTAGATAAACTCTTGTAATACTCATATCATCAAGATCAATCAAGCAGGACGTAGGGTATTACCTCCATCGAGAGGGCCCGAACCTGGGTAAACATTGTGTCCCCTGCCTCCCGTTACCATCTGCCTTAGACGCACAGTTCGGGACCCCCTATCCGAGATCCGCCGGTTTTGACACCGACAACATCCTCACAAGCTTGGCTGATGCTGCCTCCCCGCGTCATCCCATTATTTATTTTCCCAATACACAGCAACCGCAATGAGAAATATCCAAAAATGGGAGGAAAGACAGCGACAATCCCAGAAGAAAACAGCGAAAGAAACCAAGGTGAATAAAAAGAAAGTTCCAACATAATTATACATAGACTTGATACGTCTCCAACGTATCTACTTTTCCAAACACTTTTGCCCTTGTTTTGGACTCTAACTTGCATGATTTGAATGAGACTAACCCGGACTGATGTTGTTTTAGCAGAATTGCCATGGAGTTATTTTTGTGCAGAAATAAAAGTTCTTGGAATGACGTGGAAATCAACGAAGATTATTTTTGGAATATATAAAAAATACCGGCGAAAGAATCAAGGCCAGGGGGCCCACACCCTGTCCATGAGGGTGGGGGGGCGCGCCTACCCCCCGGGCACGCCCCCTGCCTTGTGGGCCCCCTGGTGCTCCTCCAACCTCAACTCCAACTCTATATATTCGTGTTCGGGGAGAAAAAAAAGAGAGAGAATGATTCATCACGTTTTACAATATGGAGCCGCCACCAATCCCTAAACTCTCTCAGGAGGGCTGATCTGGAGTCCGTTTGGGGCTCCGAAGAGGGGAATCTGTCGCCATCATCATCATCAACCTTCCTCAATCACAAATTTCATGATGCTCACCGCCGTGCGTGAGTAATTCCACCATAGGCTTGCTGGACGGTGATGGGTTGGATGAGATTTATCATGTAATCGAGTTAGTTTTATTAGGGTTTGATCGAGTATGCACTATGTTCTAAGATTGATGTTGCTATGACTTTGCTATGCTTAATGCTTGTCACTAGGGCCCGAGTGCCATGATTTCAGATTTGAACCTATTATGTTTTCATGAATATATGTGAGTTCTTGATCCTATCTTGCAAGTCTATAGTCACCTATTATGTGTTATGATCCGTTAACCCCAAAGTGACAATAATCGGGATACTTACCGGTGATGACCGTAGTTTGAGGAGTTCATGTATTCACTATGTGTTAATGCTTTGGTCCGGTACTCTATTAAAAGGAGGCCTTAATATCCCTTAGTTTCCAATAGGACCCCGCTGCCACGGGAGGGTAGGACAAAAGATGGCATGCAAGTTCTTTTCCATAAGCACGTATAACTATATTCAGAATACATGCCTACATCACATTGATGAACTGGAGCTAGTTCTGTGTCACCCTATGTTATAACTAATGCATGAGGAATCACATCCAACATAATTATCCATCACTGGTCCATTGCCTACGAGCGTTTCATATATGGATCTTCGCTTATTTACTTTCCCGTTGCTACTGTTACAATCACTATAAAACCAAAACTGCTACTGTTACTTTTACCACCGTTACCACTACTATCATATTAGTTTGCTACTAAATACTTTGTTGCAGATATTAAGTTTCTAGGTGTGGTTGAGTTGACAACTCAGCTGCTAATACTTGAGAATATTCTTTGGCTCCCCTCGTGTTGAATCAATAAATTTGGGTTGAATACTCTACCCTCGAAAACTGTTGCTATCCCCTATACTTGTGGGTTATCAAGACTATTTTCTGGCACCGTTGCCGGGGAGCATAGCTCTATTCTTTGAGTCACTTGTGATTTATATCTGCTGGTCACTATGAAGAACTTGAAATATCAAAGAACCAAGATTTTTCCCTCAACTACGTGGGGAGGTAAGGAACTGCCATCTAGCTCTGCACTTGATTCACCTTCTGTTTTGAGTAAACTTGTGACACATAAACCTGCTATTAATTCTGATATGTCGCATGTTATTGATGATGCCACTTCTGCTTTGCATGATACTTATGATGAAACTACTTCTATGCTTGATAATACTGTGCCACTAGGTGAATTTCTTGATGAACAACTGGCTAGGGTTAGAAAGAATGAAATTATTGAAACTGATAATATTGATGAAAGTGATGATGAAGATTCTCCCCCTAGATATGAATTGCCTGTTGTGCCTGAGGGCTATGTTATGGATGAAGAAACTGCTAGAGACTTTCTTGCTTGCAATGATAGATCTGATCTTTAGAAATTATTAGCTAAGCTTAAAGAAAAATCCTTGAATGCTAGAATGAAATATGACCCTGCTTTTGCTACTTCACCTATCTTTATTACAGATAAGGATTATGATTTCTCTGTCGATCCTGAGTTAATTACTTTGGTTGAATCTGATCCTTTTTATGGCTATGAATCTAAAACTGTTGTGGCACATCTTACTAAATTAAATGATATAGCCACACTGTTTACTCATTATGAGAAAACTCGCTATTACTTTATCCTTAAGTTGTTCCGTTCTCATTAAAGGGTGATGCTAAAACATGGTTTAATTCTCTTGATCCTGGTTGTGTGCGTAGTCCCCAGGATATGATTTATTACTTCTCTACTAAATATTTCCCCGCTCATAAGAAACGAGCTGCCTTAAGGGAAATATATAATTTTGTGCAAATTGAAGAAGAGAGTCTCCCACAATCTTGGGGGAGGCTTCTCCAATTACTTAATGCTTTGCCTGATCATCCTCTCAAGAAAAATGAAATACTTGATATCTTTTATAATGGACTAACCGATGCTTCCAAACACCACCTGGATAGTTGTGCTGGTTGTGTTTTCAGGGAAAGAACCGTTGATCAAGATGAATTGCTATTGAATAATATGTTGAGTAATGAAAATGATTGGACACTTCCTGAACCAACTCCTAAGCCAACTCCGAAGAAAAGGGGTATTCTATTTCTCAGTCCTGAAGATATGCAAGAGGCAAAGAAATCTATGAAAGAAAAAGGTATTAAAGCTGAAGATGTTAAGAATTTACCACCTATTGAAGAAATACATGGTCTTGATAACCCGACATAGGTAGTAAAGGTAAATTCTCTCTATAGATTTGATGAAGGTGACATTCCTCGTTATAAGTCTGCTAGCCAATGCTTAGATGAGTTTGATAATTTTATTGTTAAACAAGAAAACTTCAATGCTTATGTTGGTAGACAATTGAAACGCAATGCTTATATAATTGAACACTTGAGTGCTACGTCTTGAGCTTGCGTTGGTTTTCCCCGAAGAGGAAGGGATGATGCAGCAGAGTAGCGTAAGTATTTCCCTCAGTTTTTGAGAACCAAGGTATCAATCCAGTAGGAGCCCATGCTCAAGTCCCTCGTACCTGCACAAAGCGATAGCTACTCGCAACCAACGCGATTAGGGGTTGTCAAGCCCTTCACGGTCACTTACGAGAGTGAGATATGATAGATAGAATATTTTTGGTATTTTTGATATAAAGATGCAAAGTAAAAAGTAAAGGCAAAGTAAAAAAGCAAAGCAATATAAAAGTGATGGAGATTGATATGATGAGAATAGACCCGGGGGCCATAGGTTTCACTAGTGGCTTCTCTCAAGAGCATAAGTATTCTATGGTGGGTGAACAAATTACTGTTGAGCAATTGATAGAATTGAGCATAATTAT